>NC_088229.1:43177370-43180020 GCF_036934945.1 Oncorhynchus masou masou | reverse complement strand
AAAGACTTCCGTGGAGAGGAATAGTTACACGAGTTCAACATATTTTTGGAGTGGCTTTGCTTCTTGCAGAGCCCGGGATCTTGTTTCAAGAGAAATTGACAGAGGAGGTGGTGGGCCAGGATAGTGACTTAAAGACGCATTAGCGACTGACTGACTGGCTGGGGAGGGAGGAAGGAAGGGTTGGAGACGGCTTTTGCAAACCCGCCGAGTTCTGTCGAGGCCCCCGGGGGCCCGGCGTTTGCAGGGTTCCATTTGTGGGTTATCGCTTCTCGGCCTTTTGGCTCAGATCAAGTGTAGTATCTGTTCTTATCAGGGGACCTTATATTAAATGGATTTTTTGAACAGGGAGTCGGAAATGGGGCTTGCTCCGTCCGCTCCACGCATCGACCCGGTATTGCAGTACCTCCGGGAACGGTGCAACACTTACTTCTCCCGTTGTCAAGGAAAAGTACAAACTCACAAAGCTATGTAAACAGCTAGCTAGCTGCTAGTTGCTAGTTAGCTAGCTAGTTGCTAATTTAGCTAGCTAGCTAGCTAGCAGAAGAAGAGAAGGAAAAAAACATTCAAACTGAAAGAAGGGCGAAGCGCTTTTCAATGGGGTCCCCCGTTTCCCGCCATTTTTGTTAAAAAAAAAAAAAAAAAAAAAAAAAAAAAAATTGGGCCAGGATAGTGTGTGTGTGTGTGTGTGTGTGTGTGTGTGTGTGTGTGTGTGTGTGTGTGTGTGTGTGTGTGTGTGTGTGTCTCTGTGTCTCTCTGTCTCTCTGTGTCTCTCTCTCTCTCTGTCTCTCTGTCTCTGTCTGTCTCTGTCTCTGTGCCGTCTCTGTGTCGTCTCTGTGTCTGTGACCTTCTTTTTATCCACAGCCCTCAAACTCGGAAGAGTGGGTTCCGGGAGCACCCGCGGGAACCCGGCCGAGAGTGCACAGAGTGCGTCTCGGGCCCCGACCTCTGGCTTCCATACAACTCTGGTTTCTCTTCATTACGCACAAGCCTTTCGCCTTTTACTAAAGACTTCCGTGGAGAGGAATAGTTACACGAGTTCAACATATTTTTGGAGTGGCTTTGCTTCTTGCAGAGCCCGGTATCTTGTTTCAAGAGAAATTGACAGAGGTGGGCCAGGATAGTGACTTAAAGACGCATTAGCGACCTTTTCCCAAAAACACCTTTCTTTCTTTCTTTCTTTCTTTCTTTCTTTCTTTCTTTCTTTCTTTCTTTCTTTCTTTCTTTCTTTCTTTCTGTCGCCGGGTGGGTGGCTGGCTGGGGAGGGAGGGAGGAAGGGTTGGAGACGGCTTTTGCAAACCCGCCGAGTTCTGTCGAGGCCCCGGGGCCCGGCGTTTGCAGGGTTCCATTTGTGGGTTATCGCTTCTCGGCCTTTTGGCTCAGATCAAGTGTAGTATCTGTTCTTATCAGTTTAATATCTGATACGTCCCCCATCGGGGGACCTTATATTAAATGGATTTTTTGAACAGGGAGTCGGAAATGGGGCTTGCTCCGTCCGCTCCACGCATCGACCCGGTATTGCAGTACCTCCGGGAACGGTGCAACACTTACTTCTCCCGTTGTCAAGGAAAAGTACAAACTCACAAAGCTATGTAAACAGCTAGCTAGCTGCTAGTTGCTAGTTAGCTAGCTAGTTGCTAATTAGCTAGCTAGCTAGCTAGCTAGCAGAAGAAGAGAAGGAAAAAAACATTCAAACTGAAAGAAGGGCGAAGCGCTTTTCAATGGGGTCCCCCGTTTCCCGCCATTTTTGTTAAAAAAAAAAAAAAAAAAAAAAAAAAAAAAAAAAAAAAAAATTGGGCCAGGATAGTGTGTGTGTGTGTGTGTGTGTGTGTGTGTGTGTGTGTGTGTGTGTGTGTGTGTGTGTGTGTGTGTGTGTGTGTGTCTCTGTGTCTCTCTCTGTCTCTCTGTGTCTCTCTGTCTGTCTCTCTGTCTGTCTCTGTGTCTCTCTGTCTCTGTCTCTGTGCCGTCTCTGTGTCGTCTCTGTGTCTGTGACCTTCTTTTTATCCACAGCCCTCAAACTCGGAAGAGTGGGTTCCGGGAGCACCCGCGGGAACCCGGCCGAGAGTGCACAGAGTGCGTCTCGGGCCCCGACCTCTGGCTTCCATACAACTCTGGTTTCTCTTCATTACGCACAAGCCTTTCGCCTTTTACTAAAGACTTCCGTGGAGAGGAATAGTTACACGAGTTCAACATATTTTTGGAGTGGCTTTGCTTCTTGCAGAGCCCGGGATCTTGTTTCAAGAGAAATTGACAGAGGTGGGCCAGGATAGTGACTTAAAGACGCATTAGCGACTTTTCCCAAAAACACCTTTCTTTCTTTCGCCGGGACTGACTGGCTGGGGAGGGAGGAAGGAAGGGTTGGAGACGGCTTTTGCAAACCCGCCGAGTTCTGTCGAGGCCCCCGGGGGCCCGGCGTTTGCAGGGTTCCATTTGTGGGTTATCGCTTCTCGGCCTTTTGGCTCAGATCAAGTGTAGTATCTGTTCTTATCAGTTTAATATCTGATACGTCCCCCATCGGGGGACCTTATATTAAATGGATTTTTTGAACAGGGAGTCGGAAATGGGGCTTGCTCCGTCCGCTCCACGCATCGACCCGGTATTGCAGTACCTCCGGGAACGGTGCAACACTTACTTCTCCCGTTGTCAAGGAAAA
>NC_088229.1:43034870-43172370 GCF_036934945.1 Oncorhynchus masou masou | reverse complement strand
TCTCTCTCTCTGTCTCTCTGTCTCTGTGTCTCTCTGTGTCTCTCTCTGTCTCTGTGTCGTCTCTGTGTCTGTGACCTTCTTTTTATCCACAGCCCTCAAACTCGGAAGAGTGGGTTCCGGGAGCACCCGCGGGAACCCGGCCGAGAGTGCACAGAGTGCGTCTCGGGCCCCGACCTCTGGCTTCCATACAACTCTGGTTTCTCTTCATTACGCACAAGCCTTTCGCCTTTTACTAAAGACTTCCGTGGAGAGGAATAGTTACACGAGTTCAACATATTTTTGGAGTGGCTTTGCTTCTTGCAGAGCCCGGTATCTTGTTTCAAGAGAAATTGACAGAGGTGGGCCAGGATAGTGACTTAAAGACGCATTAGCGACCTTTTCCCAAAAACACCTTTCTTTCTTTCTTTCTTTCTTTCTTTCTTTCTTTCTTTCTTTCTTTCTTTCTTTCTTTCTTTCTGTCGCCGGGTGGGTGGCTGGCTGGCTGGGGAGGGAGGAAGGGTTGGAGACGGCTTTTGCAAACCCGCCGAGTTCTGTCGAGGCCCCCGGGGGCCCGGCGTTTGCAGGGTTCCATTTGTGGGTTATCGCTTCTCGGCCTTTTGGCTCAGATCAAGTGTAGTATCTGTTCTTATCAGTTTAATATCTGATACGTCCCCCATCGGGGGACCTTATATTAAATGGATTTTTTGAACAGGGAGTCGGAAATGGGGCTTGCTCCGTCCGCTCCACGCATCGACCCGGTATTGCAGTACCTCCGGGAACGGTGCAACACTTACTTCTCCCGTTGTCAAGGAAAAGTACAAACTCACAAAGCTATGTAAACAGCTAGCTAGCTGCTAGTTGCTAGTTAGCTAGCTAGTTGCTAATTAGCTAGCTAGCTAGCTAGCTAGCAGAAGAAGAGAAGGAAAAAAACATTCAAACTGAAAGAAGGGCGAAGCGCTTTTCAATGGGGTCCCCCGTTTCCCGCCATTTTTGTTAAAAAAAAAAAAAAAAAAAAAAAAAAAAAAAAAAAAAAAAAAAAAAAAAAAAAAAAAAAATTGGGCCAGGATAGTGTGTGTGTGTGTGTGTGTGTGTGTGTGTGTGTGTGTGTGTGTGTGTGTGTGTGTGTGTGTGTGTGTGTGTGTGTGTGTGTGTGTGTGTCTCTGTGTCTCTCTGTGTCTCTCTGTGTCTCTCTGTGTCTCTCTGTGTCTCTCTGTGTCTCTGTCTGTCTCTGTCTGTCTCTGTCTCTGTGTCGTCTCTGTGTCTGTGACCTTCTTTTTATCCACAGCCCTCAAACTCGGAAGAGTGGGTTCCGGGAGCACCCGCGGGAACCCGGCCGAGAGTGCACAGAGTGCGTCTCGGGCCCCGACCTCTGGCTTCCATACAACTCTGGTTTCTCTTCATTACGCACAAGCCTTTCGCCTTTTACTAAAGACTTCCGTGGAGAGGAATAGTTACACGAGTTCAACATATTTTTGGAGTGGCTTTGCTTCTTGCAGAGCCCGGTATCTTGTTTCAAGAGAAATTGACAGAGGTGGGCCAGGATAGTGACTTAAAGACGCATTAGCGACCTTTTCCCAAAAACACCTTTCTTTCTTTCTTTCTTTCTTTCTTTCTTTCTTTCTTTCTTTCTTTCTTTCTTTCTTTCTTTCTGTCGCCGGGTGGGTGGCTGGCTGGGGAGGGAGGGAGGAAGGGTTGGAGACGGCTTTTGCAAACCCGCCGAGTTCTGTCGAGGCCCCCGGGGGCCCGGCGTTTGCAGGGTTCCATTTGTGGGTTATCGCTTCTCGGCCTTTTGGCTCAGATCAAGTGTAGTATCTGTTCTTATCAGTTTAATATCTGATACGTCCCCCATCGGGGGACCTTATATTAAATGGATATTTTTTGAACAGGGAGTCGGAAATGGGGCTTGCTCCGTCCGCTCCACGCATCGACCCGGTATTGCAGTACCTCCGGGAACGGTGCAACACTTACTTCTCCCGTTGTCAAGGAAAAGTACAAACTCACAAAGCTATGTAAACAGCTAGCTAGCTGCTAGTTGCTAGTTAGCTAGCTAGTTGCTAATTAGCTAGCTAGCTAGCTAGCTAGCAGCAGAAAGAGAAGGAAAAAAACATTCAAACTGAAAGAAGGGCGAAGCGCTTTTCAATGGGGTCCCCGTTTCCCGCCATTTTTGTTAAAAAAAAAAAAAAAAAAAAAAAAAAAAAAAATTGGGCCAGGATAGTGTGTGTGTGTGTGTGTGTGTGTGTGTGTGTGTGTGTGTGTGTGTGTGTGTGTGTGTGTGTGTGTGTGTGTGTGTGTGTGTGTGTGTCTGTCTGTCTCTCTGTGTCTCTCTCTGTCTCTCTGTGTCTCTCTGTCTCTGTCTGTCTCTGTGTCTCTCTGTCTCTGTCTCTTCTCTGTCTCTGTGTCGTCTCTGTGTCTGTGACCTTCTTTTTATCCACAGCCCTCAAACTCGGAAGAGTGGGTTCCGGGAGCACCCGCGGGAACCCGGCCGAGAGTGCACAGAGTGCGTCTCGGGCCCCGACCTCTGGCTTCCATACAACTCTGGTTTCTCTTCATTACGCACAAGCCTTTCGCCTTTTACTAAAGACTTCCGTGGAGAGGAATAGTTACACGAGTTCAACATATTTTTGGAGTGGCTTTGCTTCTTGCAGAGCCCGGTATCTTGTTTCAAGAGAAATTGACAGAGGTGGGCCAGGATAGTGACTTAAAGACGCATTAGCGACCTTTTCCCAAAAACACTTTCTTTCTTTCTTTCTTTCTTTCTTTCTTTCTTTCTTTCTTTCTTTCTTTCTTTCTTTCTTTCTTTCTTTCTTTCTTTCTTTCGCTCTGACTGGCTGGGGAGGGAGGAAGGGTTGGAGACGGCTTTGCAAACCCGCCGAGTTCTGTCGAGGCCCCGGGGCCCGGCGTTTGCAGGGTTCCATTTGTGGGTTATCGCTTCTCGGCCTTTTGGCTCAGATCAAGTGTAGTATCTGTTCTTATCAGTTTAATATCTGATACGTCCCCCATCGGGGGACCTTATATTAAATGGATTTTTTGAACAGGGAGTCGGAAATGGGGCTTGCTCCGTCCGCTCCACGCATCGACCCGGTATTGCAGTACCTCCGGGAACGGTGCAACACTTACTTCTCCCGTTGTCAAGGAAAAGTACAAACTCACAAAGCTATGTAAACAGCTAGCTAGCTGCTAGTTGCTAGTTAGCTAGCTAGTTGCTAATTAGCTAGCTAGCTAGCTAGCAGAAGAAGAGAAGGAAAAAAACATTCAAACTGAAAGAAGGGCGAAGCGCTTTTCAATGGGGTCCCCCGTTTCCCGCCATTTTTGTTTGTGTGTGTGTGTGTGTGTGTGTGTGTGTGTGTGTGTGTGTGTGTGTGTGTGTGTGTGTGTGTGTGTGTGTGTGTGTGTGTCTCTCTGTGTCTCTGTGTGTCTCTCTGTCTCTCTGTGTCTCTCTGTCTCTGTCTGTCTCTGTGTCTCTCTGTCTCTGTCTGTCTCTGTCTCTGTGCCGTCTCTGTGTCTGTGACCTTCTTTTTATCCACAGCCCTCAAACTCGGAAGAGTGGGTTCCGGGAGCACCCGCGGGAACCCGGCCGAGAGTGCACAGAGTGCGTCTCGGGCCCCGACCTCTGGCTTCCATATGACTGAATACAAACAATGCAGCTATTCCCTCCGTAAGGCTATCAAACAAGCTAAGCGTCAGTACAGAGACAAAGTAGAATCCCAATTCAACGGCTCAGACACAAGAGGCATGTGGCAGGGTCTACAGTCAATCACGGACTACAGGAAGAAATCCAGCCCAGTCACGGACCAGGATGTCTTGCTCCCAGGCAGACTAAATAACTTTTTTGCCCGCTTTGAGGACAATACAGTGCCACTGACACTGCCTGCAACGGAAAAATGCGGTCTCTCCTTCACTGCAGCCGAGGTGAGTAAAACATTTAAACGTGTTAACCCTCGCAAGCTGCAGGCCCAGACGGCATCCCCAGCCGCGCCCTCAGAGCATGCGCAGACCAGCTGGCTGGTGTGTTTACGGACATATTCAATCAATCCCTATACCAGTCTGCTGTTCCCACATGCTTCAAGAGGGCCACCATTGTTCCTGTTCCCAAGAAAGCTAAGGTAACTGAGCTAAACGACTACCGCCCCGTAGCACTCACTTCCGTCATCATGAAGTGCTTTGAGAGACTAGTCAAGGACCATATCACCTCCACCCTACCTGACACCCTAGACCCACTCCAATTTGCTTACCGCTCAAATAGGTCCACAGACGATGCAATCTCAACCACACTGCACACTGCCCTAACCCATCTGGACAAGAGGAATACCTATGTGAGAATGCTGTTCATCGACTACAGCTCGGCATTCAACACCATAGTACCCTCCAAGCTCGTCATCAAGCTCGAGACCCTGGGTCTCGACCCCGCCCTGTGCAACTGGGTACTGGACTTCCTGACGGGCCGCCCCCAGGTGGTGAGGGTAGGTAACAACATCTCCTCCCCGCTGATCCTCAACACTGGGGCCCCACAAGGGTGCGTTCTGAGCCCTCTCTTGTACTCCCTGTTCACCCACGACTGCGTGGCCACGCACGCCTCCAACTCAATCATCAAGTTTGCGGACGACACAACAGTGGTAGGCTTGATTACCAACAACGACGAGACGGCCTACAGGGAGGAGGTGAGGGCCTCGGAGTGTGGTGTCAGGAAAATAACCTCACACTCAACGTCAACAAAACTAAGGAGATGATTGTGGACTTCAGGAAACAGCAGAGGGAACACCCCCTATCCACATCGATGGAACAGTAGTGGAGAGAGTAGCAAGTTTTAAGTTCCTCGGCATACACATCACAGACAAACTGAATTGGTCCACTCACACAGACAGCATCGTGAAGAAGGCGCAGCAGCGCTCTTCAACCTCAGGAGGCTGAAGAAATTTGGCTTGTCACCAAAAGCACTCACAAACTTCTACCGATGCACAATCGAGAGCATCCTGGCGGGCTGTATCACCGCCTGGTACGGCAACTGCTCCGCCCTCAACCGTAAGGCTCTCCAGAGGGTAGTGAGGTCTGCACAACGCATCACCGGGGCAAACTACCTGCCCTCCAGGACACCTACACCACCCGATGTTACAGGAAGGCCATAAAGATCATCAAGGACATCAACCACCCGAGCCACTGCCTGTTCACCCCGCTATCATCCAGAAGGCGAGGTCAGTACAGGTGCATCAAAGCTGGGACCGAGAGACTGAAAAACAGCTTCTATCTCAAGGCCATCAGACTGTTAAACAGCCACCACTAACATTGAGTGGCTGCTGCCAACACACTGACACTGACTCAACTCCAGCCACTTTAATAATGGGAATTGATGGGAAATGATGTAAATATATCACTAGCCACTTTAAACACTGCTACCTTATATAATGTTACTTACCCTACATTATTCATCTCATATGCATACATATATACTGTACTCTATATCATCGACTGCATCCTTATGTAATACATGTATCACTAGCCACTTTAACTATGCCACTTTGTTTACATACTCATCTCATATGTATATACTGTACTCGATACCATCTACTGTATCTTGCCTATGCTGCTCTGTACCATCACTCATTCATATATCCTTATGTACATATTATTTATCCCCTTACACTGTGTATAAGACAGTAGTTTAGGAATTGTTAGTTAGATTACTTGTTGGTTATTACTGCATTGTCGGAACTAGAAGCACAAGCATTTCGCTACACTCGCATTAACATCTGCTAACCATGTGTATGTGACAAATACAATTTGATTTGATTTGGAAAAAAACAGATAAAAAAACACCTTATGGAACAGCGGGGACTGTGAAGCAACACAAACATTGGCACACACACACACGCACAGACGCACACACGCACACACACACACACACACACACACACACACACACACGATAACATACGTACTATACATACACATAGATTTAGTACTGTAGATATGTGGTAGTGGTGGAGTAAGGGGCCTGAGGGCACACAGTGTGTTGGGATGTCTGTGAATGTATTGCCTTCATTTTGCTGGACCCCAGGAAGAGTAGCTGCTGCTTTGTATACAAATACAAAAACAAATAACGTGGCTAATATGATAGTGTATCTATTTATGTAGCAAGCTAAAAACATGGAGCCCAACATTAACTCGCGAGCTGCAAAGAGTATGTCATGTCATGTCATTGAAGGAGAGGGTGAGGGACTGACTTTTTCCCCTCATATAATTTTTGGTGGTTATACACAGTTAGAGATGTGTTTTGCTTAGCTAGCAAGAACGTGAACGACTGTTATCCAGTTAGCATATATTTTGCGTTCACAAATTTACTCTGGCTACCTACTCCGATTTCAAAACACTTTTCTCATTTGTGTCTCAAAGTAGGTAGCAAGCAAGCTAGCCAACTTTAGCCAGTTAGCTTGGATGATGGGTTGCAAGCAAGCTACAGAAGGACGAGTAGGCTACAATTCCCCATCATGTTTCAGTGAAATTTTGATGGTCACCTAGCTGAAAAAGTTTGAGAGGGTTTATCTAATGTTCCTTAGTTACATTTTAGCTCATCTTGCTCTGGCTAGCATTAGTTGTTGATCTTGTCGTTGTTGATGTGCGCTTAACTGAGGGGAGAGAGAGCCTATCTTTTCATAGTCGTTTGATCAATAGGACTGTAAAGTTCGCAAATGTAAGAGGACTCTTGTGGTATTGACATATTAGCAGAGATCCATTCAGGTATATTTTGTGGCATTTGGCGAATGCATTCTAATGATCTAAAGTCACGTTTTTTCAACTGCCTGTTAACACACATTCCAGTTCATAGTGAATGATGGCAAGTGTGCATGGCAAATGGCTTGTTTGCATAAAGGCCTACTGTAGCTATGGTCTGCGTAGACTCTGGTCCTGGACGAGCCAGATGTTTTTATTCGGGTTTATTTACTGCAGTGTCTATTAATTGTCCAGAACGCACGGCCTCTTTCCCGCTCTATATTGCTATAGAATTTTCACAAATTCACAAACATTCTAAGAATTTATGAAAACATAAAAATAACATATCTAAGTGGGCGCTTGTCAGAACATTTTTTTTAAAGTGTCATATCCCTCCTGGGGGTGTATATGAACAGATTTTAATAATATTTAATATTGCTAAAATGCTGTGAATTTCACTTCAATGTTTATACTATCATTGATAGTCTTGCTCCTGTTTGTATTTTCATGTTTTATCAACTGCATAATTTGGTAAATTCGTATTTCTATGAAATAAAAACTTCAAAGGACCAAAAAGATTAAGCACCTACAATTACCGGGACATGGATCCCTTGAAGCATAGTATCATTGTTGCACTTTAATTTTACCCAATGGGTAAATATACATTATTTTTATTTAGAACATTGTTGTTCATGTAGTAGTATGATAACCATGTAACAGTTGTAACTAATAACCAAGATTATGGACATTGATGGATTATATTGAATTAATTAAGATAATGGAAAGCCATACAATATGATAACCAGCATGTTATCTAGAACTACCTAAATAAACAGTTAAAAACAACCACTGTTATAGCTTTTTTTTTGTACTAGAGACCTCATTTTGGCAGTCACCTTAGAAATATAACACCAACATGCAAAATAGCCATTTCCCCTGCAGTACGAATATTTACAATTCCATATAAAGAAAAGGTTAGTCACAAAAAAAGAGCACTAGTGGGATTGGGATTTATCTGTTCCATATAAAGATGAGTAGCAGAATTTAGTATCATTACTAGCAGACTCAGTGGCCTTGCGGCAACCCAAATATCATACACAAGCTAAATTCATGACAACAGAGCACCAGGGGGCCAAGAGAGAGGTGACATAGTTGTATTAAAAAGGGTTGACAGTAAAAGTCTAGGCTCATCTGTATCTGTCCATTAGCAAAAAAAAAAACTGAAATGAGCTTCTCATGTGGAGAGACCAGGGAAAAACAGCTAGATATGTACCTGTGCTTACATATTTAGGTCAGACTAGCCTGGTCCTAGACCTATAGGTGCTTTAGCTAACTCCCCTGACATGGCATGGCAATGATATATATATCCCATTTAGCAGACGCTTTTGTCCAAAGCGACTTACAAGTCGGCTGGGGCCACTACTTTTAAATGGGTGGCAGCCGAACCCACGACGCTTGGCGTTGCAAGCGCCATGCTCTACCGACTGAGCCACACAAGGATTGGGCTAAAGCACCAAGAGATTGCAGAGCAGCTTATGAAAACAGCCTTACCTGACTGTCAATCCCCAGCATTAGCAGCATGGAGAAGAACAAGATAGCCCAGAGAGGGGAGACAGGCAGCTGGGTCACAGCCTCAGGGTAGGCCAGGAAAGCCAGGCCTGGACCTGCATACCAAACACACAACACAACACATTGGCTCACAGTTTCTTATGGCTGTGTTTCTCTGTGTGGATTGAGGTAGAAGCAGAGGTGAATAATTAGACTTAGATTGCTGCGAGCAGAAGTCAGAATAGACAGCCCCTATTGTGCGCTGATGGTGCAATTACAGAGGAAGCATTGGGTTTACCTGAAGCTGCAACTTCTTCTATGGGCCTCTTAGTCACGTTCGCCATGAAGCCCACAATAGAGAAGATGACAAAGCCAGCAAACATGCTGGTGAAGGAGTTGATGCAGCAAACTATGATAGAGTCTCTGTGGAAAGGAAACATGAAAACGTCCTGTTGTCTGAGCTTATGGTGATCTGTCATCTCTTCTGTAGCATCATCATGGATTCCTAAAAAGGCCTTTCTCAGGAGAGAGAGCTTATTCCTTATTATTGCTGAGTTGAAAACATATCCCTGCTTAATAATATATTGATGTTGGCCACAAAAGGTGTGCAATGAGATAGTAAAACAAAGTGAAATGTATTTTTGTGCAACATTCCAATGGGGAACAATGTTCCTTTATCCAAAGAGGTTTAATATCACAGTAATACTTATATATGAAATAATGCAATGCCCATTTTTAATGGATACCAAGCTCATATTTGCAAAGAAGAGTTTTCCAAAAAGCAACCCTTATTTACAAACCAAATTGCATGATATAATGTTTGGTCTATAGCTAAATAATATTGGGCCGCTAATAAGCAACAACAAGTAAACAAGTACATTGAAATAAATGCAAGTTGAGGCTGCATGATTATATAACTAATGAGCAATTTGTGGGACATAGGACCAAGGATGGACTGTTTGGGGAGGATGTGAAATCTTTGCCTAATCTTCTTTTATTTATGCGGTGCACATCCAAAGCTGTATGAAGGGCCCCATACTAGACTGAATCACTGTATTGATTATAATAACGTTAATCTAGGCTTCTCATTGTAAATGGCTAAAAGTAAGGCCCACATATACTGTTGAGGCAGAGGTTGGCAACGAGATTCAGCCATGGGACGATTTTTGTCAGAGCGGATGGTCAGGGGGCTGGAACATAATAACCTGTACACTGGAAATTGACCACAACTCAGCCCAGAAATAGATTGTATTTGAAAATAATAATAATTTCATACCTTGATTCCATTGAGACACGATCACATATGTCTCTTTTGTTTTGCGGGAGTACTTGGGAACAGATTTCCTCAATTAAACAACATTTTAGCTGAATTTCTGGTGATTTTTTTTAATCATTTTTTGACCCAAAACTAAAATCCTAATATATATTGCCGACCCCTGCGTTAAGGTATACTGGTCTAATCATTGCCTTTTCAAGTCTTGCCTCATACATTATCTTTCCATTTAATAGAAGCCTACCTCCATCTTACCTGTAAACATTATTATTAAAAGGGTTATAGCTCCCAAGAGCTATCAGTGAGCCCAGTCCCAGACCGTAGGAGAAAAATATCTGAGTGGCAGCATCCAGCCATACCTGACAAGAGGAAATAACCATTTAGCCGTTTGACAAAGGAGGCTGAAAAATGGTTGATTCACATGCCAGAATTTATCTTACATAGAATGGTAAGTTCATTCGTTACCTCAGATTCTTTTAGTTTTTCAAAGTTAGGGGTGATATAGAAGAGAATGCCATCCATAGCTCCAGGTAGAGTCACTCCACGGCAGAACAGAATGAATAGCATGAAATAGGGATACGTGGCCGAGAAGTACACAACCTAGAAAATGTAATCAACGAGTCACCATCAGCAGCAAAGGAATGCACGTTAAAACTGTTAACCATTGAGTTAATACATTTGCAATTCAGTCTCTGCTTCAACAAAGGCCTATTCACTAGAGAGGAAAACCAATGGATTTCTTGTCCTCCAAACTCTCACACAGAGAACAGCAAAATATAAGAAAATAAATCAACAGAAATCTAGTAAAGAAATTAATTGAAGCTTCAATTGGATTCGACACCATCTCTTTATGCTTACATGAAACCCCTTATGAGATTTTAGAGCAAAAAACATAGGTGGGTGGAGCGTTTTGCCACCACAACAAATGTTATTTGCTATGGTCACATGACACATTAGATTTCCGAAATGTAGCACCAACAGGGAGTGAACTGGCTCCAACTGAGGGGGAGAGGAAAGGACAAAACCAGATTTTAGAGGGCTTGATGCTCTCCCTCCTATCACCCCCCCCCCCATGAGAGGAGGCACCATGAGCCTGAACATGATTACTGAATGTTTGATGTATCTCCTCCCATTCTAAAATCAATCTGGACAATAGTCAGTGCAATATAAATGATTATAGAAGGTGATATGACTCTGATTGACAACACTGTTTTTGACAGCTGCAGTTGTTTTTAATCTTCAATATTGTATCTGTAATTTGTGTGTTTTTTGTATTTTTCTGTAATATGTTATGCACCCGCTGTCATTTCCATGTTTTGCCTTCGTACCAGGTCTCCCTCGCAAAATAGGTTTTTAACCTCAATGGGTCTTTTCTGGTTAAATAAAGGTAAAAAATAAATAACACATGACAACGATTCATATTGCATCACTGTCACACATTGGCTGCCAGAGCGCTTTTTACATACACCTAGATCTGCCTTGCGAAATCAGTCTCTTACCTTGCCAGTCCAGCTCACCCCTTTCCAGATACAGAAGTAAACCAGGACCCAAGCGATGGCCAGTGTTATTGCCAGTGGCGCTCGGATCTGCCCTGGTTTTTCCAAGCCATCGGTCATTTGATGCATGTTGCGCCTATAAGCAACAATAAGACTATTATACACACTGGGAGAATGCTTTGCAGCAAAGGGACATTTCTTTTACACTCCTCAAGCAGGCATGCATGGTACTGTAACGCTGTGCTGAAGCAACAGAAAAAAAAAAAAAAAAACAAGCAGTCAATGTCTTACTCCCAAAACTCCATCACCGCGCTGGTAAGATTGGTGTTATCAACAATGCTGTAGTTTGAGTAACATTTGTCTGTGTTCCATGAGTTGCCACATGAGCTCCATGGAAGTTCCTGAAAAACAAGAAGGATAATGCCTGTTTTCCTCTTCGACACAATGAGAGATCTCACATGATATCAAGGATGTTTACAATCCCCAGTGAGAAATACTTGTTTGTCTCATCCCCATGTGGCTTGTCGGAGGTCAAATGGCGGTACTTACAGAGGTAAAGGAGTTGTAGAGATAGTATATGGCCCAGGCAATGATGACAATGTAGTAAATGTTAAGCCAGAAGGACAGGACAGCTGCTGCAAGGCCAACACCTATGAGATGGAAATTGATGACATGTTTGTGCATGCTCCTAAATGCTCCAGCATATTCAGGGAGAATTACAGCAGAACTCTCTATCTTTTCTGGTTATGGCCGTGATTAGCCTACCACACAATAAAGATTGAATGCACAAGTGGGCCAGCTGACAATTAGGAATTTGATTTAAAATACCCCAAAAAAATGACAGTAGAAGATACAGAAAGAGCATTGCACGATTAGAATTTATACCTTTGAACACGGGAGCCAGTTTCCAGACTCCAAGCCCACCAATTGAAGTGTATTGACCAAGAGCGGTCTCAAGCAGGAACAGCGGCATCCCAGCGAATATGAGTGTCAAAAAATAGGGGATCAAAAAGGCTCCTGCATAGACACAAGTAAATCAATCCAAATATAAAGGTCAGAATAAAACCACACATATGCAATGGAATGTTACTTACAGCCCACTGTAGAAGCCAATTGGAATAATTCAATTAGGATAAGAATAATGCATGTCTGCGCTCTTACACAAGGGACATATTCACTCTTCATTTCACATAATAATTAGAGTGCTCGAAATGGACGAAGCACTCACTGAGTAGTGAAATGAACTTACGTTATATGACTTTTTAAAATCGTGTTTACCTCCACCGTTTTTTCCACAGAGATATGGAAATCTCCATACGTTTCCGAGTCCAATTGCATAACCTACACACGACAGAAGGAAATCGAATCTCCCTCCCCAGGTTTCTCTTTCGGGAAGATCCTTTTTCGTCTTGTCGCTTTTCACGTCCAGTGACTTGGGTTTGTCATTAGTTGCCACTTCGTTAAGTTCTGTTACTTGTCCATCCGTTTTGGTGCCGTTCGTCGCCATGTCTCTCGATTTGTAGTGGTTCTGGCCTTGGGACGCGAAGCTTCAGCACCAGTCCACACAGACAGCAGTTTCGCGGTTTTTGACCAAAACCTTTGAACCAAATGTCTGGAAGCAGGTGACCGCTATGGGGACACGGCTCGTCAGTTGCCGTTAACCTGGAATCGGTGAATAGAGTAATTGGTCGGTTTTTGAGAGCCCACTCAAATTGGAAAATGTATTAGACAACATGGTGACATTTACAATTGATTAGCTCCAGAATGAGAATGTAATTTTTGAACGAATCCAATGCCATTTACAGGCATTGTATGGAGCTTGACTGTTCAAGCTATTTGTAAGCTACTTAATTTAAAAAGCATGTTTAAAGTCACGTGTTTTCCATCGACTCCACTCAAGACACTAATAACCGTCTCACCAAATACATGCAATGCAGTCTGAGACAAAACAATGCCATAAAAAAAACAATGATGGCACATCAATGATGGCACAGGAGTTTTTCCCCATAAAGCAACGCAGACGATTGGGATGTGCGTAGATTGATTAGGGTATAGTCTACCCCCCCCCAATATTCTTACAAATCAACACAATTTGCAATTGAAATAGTCAGTTATCGAGTAGACCTACGCACATCACCGAATGCATGATTATTTGCAATGACACAAACTTTCTGACGTTGTTTAATAAGAATCTCAATAAGAATCCAAGCCATCCAGCTCACGCGCAAAAAAACAACATTCGAGAATGACATATGCAGATCCAATATGAGAGAGCAACGATTACACCGTGCAATTGACACGTGCAGATACGCTTACTAAATACCTATGCACTGGTTTTAGTGGACAGGAAAACCAACAGCAATGTCTCAACCAAACTGGATCACAATTGCATTGGAGACAAAGGAATTCCCAAAGCATAACGCTTTACGCATCAGGCTGCACAAATAGTATTCCATTCTAGTCGATGATTAGAAAACCAAACGCACTTCTATATGGCAAAACATGTACACAGTTTTATGGACCATTCAATTAACCAGGAGTGCCACATGCTGTATTTAATTGGCTATAAGACACGGTCTAAAGTCATTAGGGTTAGCAACGTTCCATACTGCCACGTTCAACTATACGAGTTTAATCACCGTCATTATCACTTACAATGAACAATTCACGCAATTGTAATTCACACACACGCCAAATAACTAAATTTACTTACAATAAAGCTGTGCTCTCTGCCACCGACGATGTGCTGCCTGCCACAAATCTCGAAACGAGGTATCCGTAGATTCCCCCTGAAGTTGTAAACTTCCAGTTTTACTTGGAACATAAAGATATTGTCTTTCCATTAAAAGACTTGGAACAAGCGCCAAAAGTGTCTTAGAGGAGAGCGCGCACGTACCCCGCTGCAGGGAGCTGTCCAGCGGCTAGGTGCTGACGAGGTGGCTGAATCGACACGAGAAGCAGCCGCTTCGCCTTGTGCAACTGTCTAACATCAACAACCAGAAACGTTCAGGGGAGCGCAATTCTCAACTCCCATCTACATAGCGTCAATGTCATCTGAAAGTCGCCCCCCTCCTCCTCCGTGTAGTCTACACATCCACTACTGACATCGCACTGCATGTTTTCTCAATATTTAATGTTTTTTTAACGTGTTTTCACTGTTTGGGAAATCCTGAGTAGTTCTAAAGCAGGGGTAAGACATTAAGGGAACACGAGTTTCTCCGATGATAGGCTATCACACATTTGTAGAGGGGGTCATCAACCTCTTGGCCACCTTATTTTACACTATAAGAAGATGATATAGTTTTCCCCCCAACTTGAACACACGTATGTGTAGCACTGTTTTTCCCCTCCTCGAACTGTCACGGTCTTCAAATTAAGGAACATTTCTAAACACCTCATTCCCAGCCAGCCCCAAGACCCCAAATATGTCATCAAATACACCCCAACCCTCCTCAAATCAAATGTCATCACGGGGTGTTAAATGCAAGCATATCGAGGGCAGTCAATGCACGATTAACAATTCTAAACTGGCATAATTTGGAAGGTGAGGCTAGTTGGTGGCCGTCTGCTTTCTGGCAAGTGTGATAAGGGAGCCTGTCAATAAAGGGAGGGGGCACTGGCTGATTGTCTAACTCTGCCTGTAATCGTCTTTTAGCCTACCGTCTCCAGAAATGAAAAGGCTGACGTGAGAGGAATAAACTCACCCAATGGAGAATAATTGAACTCACAAATTCAAATAAATATGTTGCTTCAAGCCGTAGAATTCAAGCTGCAATAGATTTTACAGATGGGATTGTCCTAAAAGTGAATATATTCAAGCCTAACGGAGTGTTAGCTGAATTCTTTTGTTTGGAAATGTTTTGTTGTATTTTGTCTCTCTCTCTCTCGAGAAACCAGACAAATGCAAGGCAAAAAGAAAGCAACATTACCCTCTATGGACTTCTAAAAAAAAAAAAGTTTTGACTTCAGTGGTAAGTATATAACAATATTATCTGACTTTGATGCAGGATAAAAAACTGTATTGAAAGTATTCTTAAATAAGAGGTACATTTTTTTCATCATACATAGATAAAGTGAGTTTTTTTTATAGATGTTTTTTCCCATATCAGGTCAGTGACAAAGGTTTTGGGGGGGAAATTTACACTGTATAATTGATGACATTGTGGTTGACAGCTAGCTATATCTTATTACAACTCCGTTGAAGCATACCAGGTCGAAGTAGTTTTTTTTACCAAGCAGTTTTGTTGTGAATTATTGCTATGGCATTGCTTACAACATATTTTTTACCAAACAAAGAAGCAAGATTTGACACTTTGTTATTTTATTTTGTCATAATACCACACTCAAAAATTGTGAGAGATACATTTGTGAGACACTTGATTTTGAGATACATTTGACTCATTTTACTTAGTTGTGTAAAGTGTGGTGAATGGAAATTACAGTCCATTCCTAGAAGTGAGTTCCCAGTTAATATCAGGGGCATTTTGGCAGTAGAGTACAGTACAGTGTGAATGTTCCCATCCTACTCAGACAGTCAGAGCAGAGCGGCTGAGAGGGCAGCAGATGGTAAACCAATGAGGGGTGAACTAACCCACTAAATGATATCACATTAAATGCAGCATTTAAAATCCCATCTGGGTTGCCATCCCTCTGAACATGTAGTTTTAAACATGACACATATCTACACACCTGCTGATGCAACATAGAGACAAGTTTGCGGCTGGTGACACTGGTGTCACGCCTGCTCTCTCTCAGCTGGTCTCTGAACCCATTGGCTTTTCGTACCTCTGAACTCCATGGGTTTCATTCTCTGAAACCTGAGCAATCCCCTTTCACTAGGCTGCATGGCTGTGTGGTTCCACTCCATGAATCCCCCTGCATGTTCCATTAGCTGGAGATTATGTGCAGTGCCCTCACATGTACTGGCTTTATAGCGTTTCATGTGATCATCTTCGGTGATTGATCACTACCAACATCATGAGGTCTTCTGTGTCTTCTGTGAGAATTCCAAATGACAAGTCTGTGAACAGTGTGTGACCGGTCAATTGCAATGGAAGGAATGTGCGAAACTAACATGTTCCTTTATTGCTTACAGATATCTTCAGTTCTTATCTTTTCCATTTTATAATGTATCCATATTGGGATAGTAATTGCATTTTGCAGCAAGCAAATGCACACTATTTTACAATTTGAGTTAAATATTGGAATTGAATTGAAAATGGAATTGTGGATCTAATGGCAAAAAAAAATGAAATAATTCCCAGATGGTATTTATTGCAAATTGACTCATAGTAAGATGATGGTACTATGATATTGCCAAGCTCCCAATATGAAACATATTTCATACAGGTTTGCTTATTATATTTGGGTGAAATATGATGTAACGTTGATATTAGTGTATGGACCTACGGCATGAATCTGTGAAAATGGAGAATGGCAATTCAATTCCACCAAATAATAAACATCTTATTATTAAAACGCAAAGATAAAGGATTTGGAAATGTAGGTAAGCTTGCTCTCATTGAATAAGTCAATAATAAGACCATGCAACTGACAAAGATAACCTTTGGAAATGAATTAATATGAAAAACTAAGACATATTGAATGTTAATACTGATTCTTTGACAATGGTTTCATCTGTAATCTTGTGAATGCTATTCTCATTATATGAAAAACAAAGCTTGTTGAAAATTATTTTATTTTATATTAAAAGGCAAATGTTAGATTTGATCCCTCAATTGTGGACATACATACAGTAACTCCTATGCTGTTACATAATTCCCTCACATGACAATGACAACAGTATAACAAAATGTTGTGCATGTTGCATATTGCATCTTGCATATTTCTTGCACAACCTTACATTCACATCTGTGTTTAATTGTTCTGTATTTGATGTGAGATTAGAGCATCTCTAAATCAGTCTTTAGCCCAATACTTCCATCAATCTGACATTTGAGGTCACTAACGAGCTGGTTACGATGATGATTAGTCATTAGTATGCTAATCATAAGCAATCCAAATATTTTATTCATATTGTTAACGACTTGTTTTTATCTGTGCTGCCAAAAATGTACACACATTTCAGTTCATGAAGTTTTTGAAAGTTAAAATGTAGAAGGTAGAAGAGCTTAACATTTTGGCACAAAATGAGGACCCGGGAAAAACATTGCTAAGGAAAATCTTCCATTGAACTGGTCTCAGCATATACAACATGGCTGTAAATGGAATATGTACAATTATGTGTACATTGTCACTTTAATCATTACATATAATAAGCAATGATTAAATATGAACATCCCTTAAATGCTAAATAAACTCCCTGCCGGTGGTGATATACCCCAGTAAACATGCTAAGAAAATGAAATCTCCTCAAGAAGAGAAGCCATGGTCCCATTTGTCTGTGCCTCCTCCAGTAAAGCATTTGTTTAGGATGACCTAAATTGGTGCTAAGTGGATGCCTCAGCAGCTCCGTCTCACCACACACGCGCACGCACGCACACACGCACGCGCGCACACACACACATAAAAAACATAGAGCTGCTGAAGGCAGTTTTATGCAAACTGAAAAGCTTTCTTATATGCTATAGCTTATAGGTTGACCAATCATATTCAGGGAGTATTGAGGGAAGCTTCAATCAGATTTGTGGAGCCTGTTCTCTCACTCACGTCGGTGTTTCTTGGCTCTGATTTCACCTTAAATGTAAATGAGCCAAATCCCTCTGCTGCAGAAATACTGGCTGCTTTATTTCTGTTGATAAGCATTTTGACGCAACATTTGTCAAATGATCAAACATAAACATAACGCCTGCCTCAACAAATCTGTGACGTAAGACATTTAAAAGGGAGTGCAAATGTTTCACGTTGTGGTTATTGATGTATCAATGTACAGTAGTAACAATGAGATAGACCCCTGAGTTTAGAATTCCTGACAGCCAGCACACATTTATGTGGGTTTAGGAAACATATGACCTCCATGAAAAAACAGTATGGGGGCACTTAATCGCTTCAAATTTTGTACATGTGTTGCTAGGCAACAGCATAATCGGTCTCAGTCTCCCTCTTCTTATATGGCTCTTTCTTGTGGGATTTCTGCGCTACTAATGCTCAAACTCCATTAATAATGCCCAAGATTAGGCTTCTGAGGGCGAGGAAAAACAGGCACCCAGAAATCCTTCAAAATTCAAATGTGCATCGAAGACTGACTTGACCGTCCAATGAAATCTTACTAATGCTATGCTAACAATATCAATAGTGATACTTGTTTTGATGCTTACTTACTTATAATACTAATCACTGCAACTTTTGATAAAGCTCTGCTGCCGCCAACTACTAAAGTCACCTCAGCTGCCGTCACTACTACTTCCATATTTGCACTTCCCATTATACCACTCCTACTGCTACTACTATAATCTCGCCCACCAGCCGGCTCTCTGCACCAGCAATCTAACCTGGGGATGAGGTTACTATGACTACTACTACTACTACTACTTCTCTTGGGTCATTAAAGCAATAGAGTGCTTTTTGGGTAGTGTAATTTCGTTATTTATTTTTGTACATAATCTTAAAGAGAACATGTTCAAGTTAATAAAAAACATGTTTTCCTATCTCCATTTGGAAAAATTACTATACAGGGTGGCAATTAAAGTAACAGGGTTAACCTTAACAGGGTTGAAGTCTTCATCATAAAGGAACTGTCCTGTGAAAATCTCACTTTTAAACGTTGATATGCTGTTAACTCATATCCAAATAATGCTGTTGACTTCCCCTACACTCAAATCTGTGGCAAAAGCATGAATTAGTGAAAAACCACCACCTCAAATCTCAAACAGACTGTTTAAAAAAATGCTTGCTATTTCTTCACATAACGTGAAGTCACGTTGGGTCATTGGCTGAGCTGGCCAATCAGCCGATACTTGTCATTAATATTTTTTTCTGTCCGGTATACGCCCACACCAATCTGTTATTTTATATATATATATGATATATATATATACATATATTATATATATATATATACCAATATCAAATATGTGTATATAATATACATTTTTTTTAAATACTTACAGTGCCTTCAGAAAGTATTCACACCCCTTGTCTTTTTTCACATTGTGCTGTGTTACAAGGTGGGATTAAAATTGATTTAATTGTCTTTTTTTCCAGCGATCTACACAAAATACTCTGTAATGTCAAAGTGGAATAATAATAATAAAATGTGTCAAAATATGAAATGTTAATAAAACACTAATATATCTTGATTACATAAGTATTCAACCCCCTGAGACATGTTAGAATCATCTTTGGCAGCGCACACAGCTGTGAGTCTTTCTGGGAAAATCTCTAAGTGCTTTGCACACCTGGATTGTACAGTATTTGCACAATATTCTTCAATGGTTGTTGATCATTGCTAGACAGCCATTTTCAAGTCTTGCCATAGATTTTCAAGCCAATTTAAGTCAAAACTGTAACTAGGCCACTCAGGAACATTCAATGTCGTGTTGTTAAGCAACTCCAGTGTATATTTGACCTTGTGTTTTAGGTTGTTGTCCTGCTGAAAGGTGAATTTGTCTTCCAGTGTCTGTTGGGAAGCAAACTGAACCAAGATTTCCTCTAGGATTTTGCATGTGCTTACAATAGCTCTATTCTGTTTATTTTCTATCAACAAGCAAAAACATCCCTAGTCCTTGCCGATGACAAGCATACCCATAACATGATGGCGCCACCACCATGCTTGAAAATATGAAGAGTGGTACTCAGTGATATGTCGTGTTGGATTTGCCCCAAACATAGCACTTTGTATTCAGGACATTAAGTATTTTTTTTTTGCATTTTATTGTGCTGTTTTACTTTAGTGTCATTAGAAACAGGATCCATGCTTTGGAATATTTTTATTCTGTACAGGCTTCCTCCTTTTCTCTCTGTAATTTAGGTTAGTATTGTGGAGTAACTACAATGTTGTTGATCCATCCTCAGTTTTCTTCTATCACAGCCATTAAACTCTGTAACTGTTTTCAAGTCACCATTGGCCTCATGGTGAAATCCCTGAGGGATTTTCTTCCTCTCTGGACACTGAGTTAAGAAGGACGCCTTTATTTTTTGTAGTGACTGGGTGTATTGATACACCATCCAACATGTAGTTAATTACCTCACCATGCTCAAACGGATATTCCATGTGTTTTTTTGTTACCCATCAACCAATAGGTGCCCTTCTTTGTGAGGCATTGGAAAACATCCCTGGTCTTTGCGGTTGAATCTGTGTTTGAAATTCACTGCTCGACTGAGGGACCTTACAATTATCTGTATGTGTGGGGTAGAGAGACGATGTAGTCATTCAAAAACCATGTTAAAACACTATTATTGCTCACAGGGTGAGTCCATGCAACTTTTTATTTAACTTGTTAAGAACATTTTTATTCCTGAACTTATTTAGGCCTGCCATAACAAAAGGGGTTGAATACTTATTCACTCATGACCATTTTTTTCATTTTTAATAGATTTGTAAAAAATGTCTAAAAACGTCATTCTACTTTGACGTTATGAGGTATTGTGTGTATGCCAGTGACACAAAATGTAACTGTAATTCATTTTAAATTCAGGCAGTAACACAACAAATGTGGAAAAATTCAAGGAGTTGTGAATACTTTCTGAAGGCACTGTAATTAAACGATTTTGGAAGGAAAACTATTTCACTCATATTGTAATTAATTATTGGTTATATTTCATAGAAATTTGGAAACACTGGACAGTTACTTTAAATCTTCCATAACTCCCCCTGTGACAGGGGAATGGAAGCTTGTTGTATGCAACAGGTAGGGGCAATTGAATGCAAGCTTCACCCCCCAAAAAATGTAATTGGTAAAACATTTCTAGCCTGTTTATCTGTGGGTAACAAGGTTGATGTGTAATGCTCAACCAGCTCAGTTTTCCACCACTAAAAAACAGCAAATGGCCAAGGAGAGTAGAACCAGCTCACCTGCTTTTATGCTATGATTTGATGATCAATGTTTCTTTTCCCCAAATATTTTTTAAAGGGATAGTTTTATCGTATTAAAATGAAAGTTCAGTTCACGTAACAGGGCTGACCTTAAAATAATGGACAAATATAAACGAATCACTAATCATGTGAAATAAATAATAATCTTCAGAAATTCGTTTGTCAAAGGAACAAAGTAACTACACTCTTAGAAAATCGGGTTCCAAAAGGGTTGTTGAGTTTTCCCCATAGGAGAAACTCTTTTTTGGTTCCATGTAGAACCCTCTGGGGAAAGGGTTATACATGGAACCCAGTAGGGTTCTACCTGGAACCAGAAAGGGTTCTTCAAATGGTTCTCCTATGGGGACAGACAAAGAAGCCTTTTAGGTTCTGGATAGCACCTTTTTTCGATGAGAGTAGGAATTTATAATGATGCTGAAAACTTAAGGACATTTTGGGGTTAAGTGGGTTTTATGTGTTTCACATTTGCAAATCTTACAATATGTTACAAATTTTCACAATGTACTACATGTTACGAATATGAAAAATGTATTATATGTTACGAATTCTAGCTAGGGGTTAGGATTAGGGGTTAGGGTTAAGGTATAGGGTTCAATTTAGGAGTTAGGATAAAAGGTTAAGGTTAAAGTTAGGGTTAGGGGAAGGGTTAGATAAAAGGGTTAAGGTTAGGGGAAGCTAACATGCTAAGTAGTTGCAAAGTAGCTAAAAAGTAATAAGCAGTTGAAAAGTTGCTAATTTGCTAAAGTAGTCCATGATGAGATTTGAACTCGCAACCTTTGGGTTCACGTTATACACACACTCATCCACCCAGAACCCTATGGGGGGTTTCCAGTACACCAAATGTTGCAAATTGCAATTCATACAATATGTTACGAATTTACAAAACGTGCAATAAAATAAAATTGTATTTGTCACATGCACCGAATACAACAGGTGCTGTGAAATTCTGACAAGCCCTTAACCAACAATGCAGTTTTAAGAAAATAGAGTTATGAAAATATTTGCTAAATAAACGAAAGTACAAAAAAAGTAACACAATAAAATAACAATAATGAGGCTATATACAGGTGGTACCGGTACCGAGTCAATGTGCAGGGGTACAGGTTAGTCCAGGTCATTTGTACATGTAGGTAAGGGGTAAAGTGACTATGCATAGATAATAAGCAGTGAGTAGCATCAGTTTAAATCCAAATGACTTTCTTGGTGTGTTTGGACTATGATAATTTGTTGGTGATGTGGACACCAAGGATTTTGAAACTCTCAAACCGCTCAACTACAGCCCTGTTGATGTGAATGGGAGCGTGTTCGGCCCTCCTTTTCCTGTAGTCCATGATCATCTCCTTTGTCTTGCTCATGTTGAGGGAGAGGTGGTTGTCCATTGCACCACACTGTCAGGTCTTTGAACTCCACCCTATAGGCTGTATCATCAGTGTCGGTGATCTTTATTGACAAATACATTTGGGCCTATGTCCTTCGCATCAGACTCATTAGAGAAAAAATCTTTGTCCAGTTTGAGTAATTCTTGTTCTGATATCCAGAAGCTCTTTTCGGTCACAAGAGATGGTAGCATAAACATTGTGTTCAAAACAAGTTACAAACAAAGCGAGAAAAAAAACACACAAAATAGCACAATTCGTTAGGAGCCCGTAAAACGGCTGCCATCCCCTCCGGCATCTTGGTCATATGTTATGAATTCCAATTTGTTGTGGCTAATATTAGATAGGTGGCTAGGTGGCTAAAGCTAATGTTAGCTAGGCAAAGGTTAGGGTTAGGGGTTATGGTTAGGCTTAAGGTTAGGTTTAAGGTTAGGGTTAGGGTTAGGGTTAAAGGGTTAAGGTTAGGGTTAGGGGAAGGTGTTAGCTAATATGCTAATTAGTTGCAACGTTGTTAAAGTTGTCCGTGGTGAATTTGGCTTGCTAGACATTCACTTTATACAACAACGCATCTACCCTGACCAACCACCCAATTTTCATTTTTGCTGTAAGTAACCTTCTGTCTTATGTAACCTTACCAAACGTAACATATCATACTAATTTCAGTGTCCCGTATTTACATTTACTATGTTATGTTTAGTCTATGAGACCGGGCTGGGTCTATATTAAAGGGCACTTCATTTAATACAACAGGCATTTAAAAGGAAATATTGGTGCTAATTAACAGTAGCGAAAGTGCTAATGGTACAGAAAGTAGACACAATATGTGGTGTTAATAATAGTAATATTATTTAGTAATAATAATAATAGTTCCACTAACCTAACAATTCTACTACTGTCAATACTGACTACCATTACTGTTACCACTACTACTACTACTACTACTACTACTACTGCTACTACTACTACTACTACTACTACTACTACTGCTACTACTACTACTACTACTGCTACTACTACTACTGCTACTATTACTACTGCTACCACTACTACTACTACTACTACTACTACTACTACTACTGCTACTACTACTACTACTACTACTACTACTACTACTGCTACTGCTACTACTACTACTACTGCTACTAATACCTATTTTGATAGTGCTTTGTATTCTGTTTCTTACCTTCGATAATTTTAATGATAACGAGTTTCAATTATAGTTTGCCTGCTTTCAAAAACAATACAGGATGGTTGAATTCTGGGTGACACTGTTACAGAAAACTGTAAGATGAGAACTGCAGTATCATAACATCCACCTCTTACTGTGAGGCAGGAAGAGTGACAAGGGATCATCATCTCACCGTCATTATGAAGCCCGACATTCTTAGAAGAAATGGTTCTTCGGCTGTCCCCTAAGGTAATCCCTTTTATTTTGCTGAAGCTTTTACAGGTCCCCTGTGGGTATTGAACCCACAACCCTGGCATTGCAAGCACCATGCTCTTCCAACTGAGCCACATGAGAACACAGACAGTTTGCCGTGGAACATGAAAGAGTTCTTTCTGGAACCAAAAAGGGTTTGTACCTTGAACCAAAAAGGTTTCTCCTATGGGAACAGTCGAAGTACCCCCTTGGAACCCTTTTTTTCTCAGAGTGTAGGAGCTATATGGAGGAGCAGAGACATTGAGCTGTCTGAAAATGTTTTTTTTTTTAACAGAAAGCCTCTAATCTCTCTGCTCCACACTGCCCCTGCGAATCTCCCCTATTCACGCGCATCACTATGGAAACTGACTGACTGGATGTCTCGCTCCTGCAGCCTGCCTGCCTGAATTGCGCCATGCAGCCATGTCTGGGGATGTGAATGACACGCAGGTTGCACAGCAAATACCTTGTCAATCGCAATGCCAACCAAGCATGTTTTCGGCAGCCATGTTGTTTTTTGGTGGCTGCCATCTTGATGCTGTCAGTACCAGGGACTCGATGGGCTCCGGCCGAAAAGCTGTAATCTGTGTGTGTGTTCATGTTATAACCTCACCCATGAGAGCCTCAGACCGACATTATCATCTAATGGTTAGCTAACTACTGACATAATTAGATGAGGACGTCTATGTCTACAGTTTTTGAGTTATTTGGCAACATACTATTTTTGTTTACTATTGGCACCTTGTCCATTTCTTTTCCTTTCTTTCCGCGAAATAGTGGGGGTAAATATTGGTCATGGTTTTAAAAGGTTCATCAGCTTCAAAGCTGAGCGAGCTGGTCCACCAGCCCAACTGGGAGGACCCAGTTCTGACAAGAATGGGCCGGAGCATGTGAACAAATTCCCCAGCTAAACGTCTAATTCAGGGCTTTTGCATAAAGCTTGGAGAAGCACATTTACGTGTGCTGTTGACGTCAACCCTAATCCACCGCAACCCCCAGTGATCACAATAAACGATCAGCATTGTCAGGGTTATCCTTAATTGTGTAATTAGGAAGTGGTGCTTCAAGTTTCACGTTTTTATTGTACAGAAAATGCCTTTCGTGCTTGCTTGCACTTTCACAACAATGCAGTAATCAATTTCAGTAGTAGTTACTCTAAATAAATAAAAAGTCTGAGACAAACACACAAGAAATAGAAATAAGAAGGCACGAGAAAGGTATCCATCTATATACTGTACAGGGTCAGTTCACGGGTCAGCAATGCCATATTTACAATGTGCAGGGATACTGGAGTGGTACTGTAGGGTTAGATACAGAGGTATCATCCCCATAAGGGGCACAGGGGCACGTGCCCATTCGATTTGTCCTGTTACAAATAAATACAATTACAACAACAACAAAAAAACGTTACTTTACATATGTATACTTTTTTCGACTACTCGCCACTTAGCAATTTTCTGAAGCTGACTTTAGCTAGCCCAGATAGGCTCCCAACCATTTCAAGCTGTTAATCAAGTTAGAGTAGCTCGCTTGTCTGACTATTTTAGCTGGCATGCCTGCTGGCAAGGTTGGTAGACTTTAGAAAAACAAGCAATAACTAAATGTACTGAATAATACTCATTCCTTTCAATCTTTTACCCAGATTTTAGCAGAGATGCGGAGCAGCATGTTTAGTTGCTTTAAAAAAAACAGTCAGGAGGATACAGACAACTCAAGAAGTTGTACGTAGATTTAAGCATAATGACTATTGCTCTAGATTGCAGAAAAAAAGCTGTTTCAGGTGCTTGCAAAATGCTAAATTCCTCAACCACCCTCCAGCCATCCTCACGTACTTGTGCCCCCTCAGATTTGTGGGGTCCAAGATGCCCCTAGTTAGATATGCATAGATGTAAGGTGACTGGGCTTCAGGATGTATGATAAAAAGAGTCGCAGCAGCATATATGATGATTGTATATGAGTGTGTGCGTGTGTGTAGAGTCAATATGAATGTGTGTGTGTGTGCAATGTGTGTGTGAGCAAAGGAAGTGTGAGTGTTGGAGTGCCATTGTGAGTGAGTGTGTAGAGTGTGCATAGAATGAGTGTGTGAGTGTGCATTGAGTCAGTGCAAAGATCAAATTGAAGGGTCAATGCAGATGGTGGCTGTCTTAGAGGGTGGAAATGGGTTCAGTGACAAAACCATAAACGGTGCACAGTCAAGTGCATCGTACACAGTAATATATTTGCTGACATACCATTCACACATGCCAGACATGCTATGGCATAAACACTGTGACTGCTTTGGCTGATGGGACACACATGTACGGACATTGTCCTGATTTACGGCCTTTTAAAAACAAATGAGTCTGCGCCCCAAAACCCACCCTCCCGCCTATTGTGGCTGTCACCTTAGATCTGTTCACAACCGTGCCAAAAGCATGGCCAGCATTAGAATTAGCTGGCTGAGTGGAACCTCTGCCCACAGTGGGGCCTGTAGGGCTTCTTAAACATCACATGATGCTTAATTAAAGATCCTGCTGCAATTAGGTTGTTGGAGCTGGGCCAGATGTCTATCAGTCAGTTGTCACAGTCAGTCTCAGCCCGGTTGACTAATCAGCTGGCCCACTGAGTTACTGCATGAGCTCCCCTGTCTGTCGCTATACTAGAGCGCTGTGCTGTAGAGTAGATGGCTCTCTGAACTCTCCTCCTCTACTGGGCTCAGAGCCACTGTTCATGGGAACACAGAAACGGGTGGTTTATATTATTTAGCAAACCTGGATTGAACCTGTGTCGGTTTAGATGTTTGCTGTGTGTACAGGAAATGCCTCTTTGCCATGGTAGCGATCTCCATTCTGGTAAAAAAATAATAATAATAATAATTAAAAAAAAAACATCTGCAGTCATGTTTTCAAATATGTATTTTTGCAATTGTGTATGTGGGATCGCTGGTTCATCTCAAGTGTTTTGGTACTCTCAGATGCATTTTTTGGAGCGAGTAATGCCTACATTTTGGGGGTCTCAGGGTTTGATGAGAGTTTCTGTCAGAAATCACGGTGTAAACAGAAACAGCTCCATTCAAATAACATCTAACTTATCGAAGTGATTGATTTGCCACTCAAATCAAAATAAAACCGAGCCAATGGTGTACACGGACACATAACATATTTCACATGACATTACCATAGAAACCAAATGAGGCAGCTAGGGACCTTTGACCCCATCACTTTGATCTCACAGAACATTGAGGCCTGAGTAATAATCAATATCAAGCACTGGATTAACTTGCAGTTAGATAACGCTGTTAGAATTAAGGAGATAAACATGAACATGAAGGGGGGGGGGGTATTTGAGATGCTGTTTGTGTGTGGTTCATTGACAGTCCCTGATTGGGCAACACAATGGTCAGTGAGAGGTTAACACCTTGGAGAATAATGAATTAACACAAACATATTATTCATTTATGCCTTGGCTATGTGAGAAAGAAGGCAATTGTATCTTTGATCAATGAGATTATAACCTATAATTACCCACTCAAAAAGACAGCCAAAAAACTTAGTTGAATTTCCAATGTGTTATCTATGCTTTCAACTGTCTAAAAGCACAACCAAATTCCAATGGAAAAACAATGTCTGATTTTTTGTTTCGTTTTAATCGAACTGTGTTATCATTGCACTGTCAACCATTTAAAAGCACAACCAAGTTCAAATGGGAATTACATCCCATCAGATATCTTGTATTTTTACTACAACTTAATGTGTTATCACTCAGCTTAATTTAATAGCACAGCCAAATGACCTGAAATCCAGTTCAGATTACATTAAAAGTACATAGTGCAAGTGGTTGAGATTCCACCCTCAAAACAACAGTATTTTTCACATAGATTCACAATACATTGACAAATTATGCTGGAAACAAAGATGAGTCAAACAGTTTGTGTTCAGTGGGTAGCTTCTATTTTATTTAATTGTATTTCTACATGCTTTAAATATCCCTTCATTATAGATACCCCCATTTTCATTTTATTTGATTTCCTTACATTTCATCATGTTTTTTTCACACTCTCTCATGAGCATTTATTGGATTAAAGTGTTGGGAGGTTAGTATTATTTCTCTGAGGATTTGAAAAGATCAATGGCTTCATATAACCTTTTACTGCAGTGGGCTAAATCAGAGTCACAGAGTGATTCTTGGTCATCTTAAACAAATCAACTTAGGAACAAAAGTAGGCCTACACACCTCACACACATGATTATGGGTTTAAACAAAAGAACACACCTGTACCATGTTAGATATAGAGTTGAAATGTATACGATCTTAAGTTTGCATCCAAATATTACACTTTATATCCATCACAGAAGACTGAAATAGAACAAAAATGTTTGACATAGAAACACTGGATCAACAAAAAACGTTTTTTTTTTTTTTAAACATTTTTATTCACGATGAAGTTATGAAACATATTAACAACATTCCGCCCATGAGGCCAAAAAGCTTTTGGTCATTGACCGCAGGAAAGGGCTACAGATTGTCACCAAAGGAATGCTCTTAGCCCCTCCAGTTTGGAACTCCAAAAGGCCAGTCTGAAAAAAGAGTCTTAGTGACGGGGAGATGCAATTTTGTAATTCAATTCACAAAATGTCATATACATGTTTTTTCTTCTTCTGCCCATTTAGCCCAAATCATGTTAGTCCATTTACCACCGCACAGTACACTGCGTGTGAGGCATCATGGAGACACGTACTGTATTGTTCAGAGACTGTTGTCATGTTCAGACCTATTGTGCATGATGAGACGGACCCAGAGGCTGTGGGTGAATGCCAATGCTCCTGCTTGTGTGTGTGTGTGTGCATGCAAGTGTTCGAGCGAGCGCTTTGTGCGTGCTGAAGACAGAGATGGCAACGAGTACGTGTCCCAGTGCTTACGCGTGTGAGTGTGCGCGTGTGTGCATGCATGTAGGCTTACAGTATGTGTGTGTGCTTACGTGTGTGTGTGTGCCTATGTTTGCACATGCACATGTAGCCTATGTGCGTATGGTGTGCTCCTGTCGGAAGCAGATTGAGAAGCGTAGTGTGTGAGTACGATGCAACACCTTCAATAAACAAAGCTGAATCCATCCATCCCCTAAAATGGGACAGATGCGTGGGCAGGGATGAAGTCACTTAATTCAGTTGTTGGCAATGGCATCAGGAAACATTGACCTTTAGTGGATTCCTTGAGGCCATCCAGTGAGTCACATGAGGGCCGGATATTTACAGTGTCTCTCATCATCGGCCTTGTCAAATCACAGCACACTCCACTGAAGGCTGGGTGGCCCCGGGGCGCAACTTCAGCCACACAGATGGATGCATAGGTGATTTGTTCCTCTTTGAGCCAGAACGTACTATAGCCTCAATTTGGGGATGCAAAATAGATATGTGTGTGCGTGCGTGCTTGTGTGTGTGTGGAACACACATGCACCCCGGGGTGTCCTAAGCCCCACAAATCCGGGGCCAATTCTTCTCATAAATGGGCTTCGTCCGTGCATTTAATCCCCAGCGAGTCTTGTGAATTGTATTACCACTGGGATTGTACATGGGACCTCTCCCAGCAGATACTGTTGACATTTTCTATGGTACAAGTTGGAGGAACGTGGAGCTCATCTCAACAGGAAATTGACTTGTCCTGTGCTATATTCTTTCTCTCTGTCATGGAGTAAAAAAAAACATGGTAACATCAGGTAACATTGATCAAAACACTGCAGAATTATTTCTAACTAATATTGTGCTGTTATTCCATTTCTGTGGCCAGTGGTGATAACTGGGTGATAGAGTGGCCAGCCACATTAGTTCATTTCCCCACGAGCTCCTTAGGCAACGCTTGACCTTTCGACTGAGTTATTCTTGTACGAATAATTGTTTTCTTGTAGGTACTGTAGGTGTGTAACACGTACCCCCCATGACTCAAACTGAGTGATTGCAATATGTGTTACACCACACTTACAAGGATGATTACGTAATTACAATAACACTACCCATACCTGCTCAGTGAAACTGAACTGTATTACCTGAGGCATGTCTTTAGGTACTATCAGAAGCATGTTGTCTTGCAGTTAATGATGATATTGTAACGGCCAAAGCCAAAACTTTGCTATTTTAAGATTGTTTTTTCAACTGATTTGATTCAGGCTGTTCTGAAGATTTGGTTGCTGCAGACATGAAACAATTTGAGTTATGTAAGAAACCCAAATTGCCCATTTCCCTCTTTATTATAATTTGCTGTTCAGGTGGAATAGCTGGGATGTTGAAAACAATGATTGGCAGAAATGCTGGCCAATGCAATAGCGCCAAGACACGTTTTAGGAGGAGCATACATATTTGGAGAGATTTTCCTCTTTGTTTTTTTCTTCTGTCTACGAGAAAGTTTCCTCAATGATGCATCATCAAGTTGAAAGCCAATGGAAAGCCTTTCCTCCGAGTCATGTCTGTCTGGTGAAGGCTTCTCATGCACACTCACCTGACTCTGCATGAGGAAGATCATTGTTGACTTTTACTTCCTCTAGATAGTCAAGTTTGATCGTCTTCTTGCAGTACACAAATGACTAATTTGCTAATATTCTGAAGGACGTGTGTGTGTGTGTGTGTGTGTGTGTGTGTGAGAGAGAGAGAGAGAGAGAGAGCTGTCTGTGATGTGGACTTTGCCCTCAGAGAGATGAGAGACCGATGATAAGGTGTTAGGTCTGTAACTGGGGGGCAGTGGTGTGATGCACCCACCGTCATCGCCATGACGCACACCACTCGAATGGCATTGAAGACCACTGATTACTGAAAAAAAGAATGTGTCATCTGTGTTCAGATCTATCTTCATCAAAGCTCATACACACACACACACACACACACACACACACACACACACACACACACACACACACACACACACACACACACACACACACACACACACACACACACACACACACACACACACACACACACACACACAGAGACAAACAACTCACTGAAGGAACATGCACCTTTGATGTCACTTGATATCTTTTGATATATTCAACATGTTCATTCCAATATAATATCTCATGAATATAACCAGCATATTAACATGTTTGTTTTTCAGTACTGTTTCTTTTTTTTGCAGTCGTGAGGGTGGGTTGGGGACTTGGTGGTCTGCATGGCAGTAAGCCCTTCAATGCAAACCTTTCAGCCATCAAACGGCAATGGGAAAGTAAATGAGAGAGAGGGAGAGAGTAAGAGAGAGACACATCCCCTCTCCTCTAAAGCCAAATCTTTCCATCCGAGTCTGACGTTGGTCACCGTTTGAGAGCGGAGAGAATACAGGTTCCCCTCTGAGTGGTAAGTGTTGGCTGGAGGAGTGCTCGCTGTATAGAGAGACGTAAATTGCCCCAAACCACTCCCCCTTTTAGTCCTTCACTCTGAATACACCCCAAATAGAGAGAGGGGGGGGAGAGCAGATAAGAGGGAGAGAGTTAAGTGAGGAGAGAGAAAGGGGAACGAGAGAGGGGAGAATGAGTTAGGAGAGAGAAAGGGAGAACAGCAGAGAGAGAGAGTGTGTGAGAGGGTGAGAGAGAGAAAGGGAGAGAAAGGGAGAGAGGGTGAGACAGAGAGTGAGAGAGGGGGGAAGAGAGAGGCTGATGGACTCGGAGTAACCCTCCAACCAAGGAGAGAGAGACAGAGGAGAGACATAGAGGAAGACACCTGGCCTGCATGACATTAAAACAGCAAATCATTTCTCTGACAACCTTTATGCAATACAATTAATTAATTATCACTAACAGAGGAACTAACATGAAAACAATATTACACACTTGGTTTGAAGAATGCAGGGGCCAGATTCTTAAAAAATTGACGATTTGATAATTTGTCCCTTTTCCAATAGAAAGACCATTTAACCTAACAAAATGGTGAATTGAACCTATTTTGAAGCAACCATATGAACTTACAGTATTTGCAGGCTAGGCTAGTGCAAACCTTGAATACTATTCCTAACCTGATCCGTCCCAAGTCAAGGCACCCAACGAAGTTCATTTTTATCTTCGCTATGACACATCAAATATAATCATTTGGACACGTGGATTAAGTCATCCATAACATTTGCATGAATGGTTCTCATTAAGGTTACCAGGGAATAAATAATGATTTGCCAAACCTGTGTGTGCGTGTGCGCATTCGCCTGTGCAAAAGGCAAAGGAGAAGAACGAGGAAAACAGTGACTGCGAGGACAAAATGTGGCGGGAGGGGGGGGGGGGGTAGCTCTCCTCATCTCCTCTCCCTGTCTGCAGCTACAACCCGGCAGGGTTTCTATGGCAACCTCTCAAAAAACGGTGTGCGGGTGATTTGAGGATTTGAGATGCACTGCCTGATCATGATGTGTGGAGATATGGTTGGCTCTGTCGTCAGCCGCCCCTTCCTCTGTAAGAGGAAATTGGTGAAGTGCTCCAGTGAAAACTGCACTCCGTATTCTCCTATTGATGTGGGCTTCTCCAGGCTCCGTCAGGCTGCCATCCCACCGTCGATAGAGCTCATTCCGTCTGCGTGTTTCTGGTTCAGTCAGAGAGAGAGAGAGAGTAGAGGCTTTACATTAGAATCTACTGCCCCTTGTAGAGCTGCTAATACTGGAACTCAACACACACTCAGCTCATCTGTCTGCTGGATACTGTAGATTGACTCATCAGTATGCTCTGAGTGGAGATGATAGCCATGGTGACACCCACACCAATGGTGACAACCGGCTTACCTTGCATTTCAAGTGGAGTTAGGTGCAGCAGGTGACGTGGGGACGTCTTTCACCGTATCACTGCAAGCATTGTTTTTTGCCTTTTGAGGGCGAAATGGGAAAGACTCAAGAGATGACTGCTGTAGGAATGACAGTATCTGCTGCTTCATTCTCCCATAATCCTTTGCGCTAGTCACGTACTAAACCACAATATTATTTAAAAAAAATGTATATATATATATACATCATCTCTCTATAGAAATTCATGTTGAGATTTCATCCCTTTTCGTGTTGTGGATTGTTGTGTGTTGTGTTGTGTATACTAAAGAGAGTGATAGCTGTTGGATTCAGGCAGGGTCTCCCTGTGAGAACTATCTGTCTGTGAGGGCAATGAATTCATGACTGATGTTGTTCAGTTCAGCCTTCTGTCTGTGAAGCCTCTTTATTTGTGGGGCATTTCTCTCTCTATGAGGGTTCTATCTACCTCTGTGAATGATAATGATTGGTGTGTGACTGATGCTCTTCTTCATCTCTCTCTCTCTCCTCTCTCTCTCCCTCTATCTCTCTCTCCCCTACTCTCTCTCTCTCTCTCTCTCTCTCTCTCTCTCTCTCTCTCTCTCTCTCTCTCTCTCTCTCTCTCTCTATCTCTCTCTCCCTACTCTCTCTCTCTCTCTCTCTCTCTCTCTCCCCCTCTCTCTCTCTCTCTCTCTCCCCTCTCTCTCTCTCTCTCTCTCTCTCTATCTCTCTCTCCCCTACTCTCTCTCTCTCTCTCTCTCTCTCTCTATCTCTCCCCTTCTCTCTCTCTCTCTCTCTCTCTCTCTCTCTCTCTCTCTCTCTCTCTATCTCTCTCTCCCCTACTCTCTCTCTCTCTCTTTCTGGGCTGTTGTGTTGTTGTGTTGCAATGTTCATAAGCGTTGCCAGTCCCCATTAGCATCCCATTGGAACCCAGCAGGATCACCAGCCTTTTAGAGTCCCTGCCTCAACACCACACCTTCTGTCGCACTACGTGGGTCTCAGAACCGTCATGCATGGCGAGGTTTTAGAAGAAACTGTGTATGTATGCTGTTCTCTCCTACAAACGGATGAGATTGACGAGGAACACAAGGCACATGCATGATGCCTTTGGGGTGACTACTGTCCTTTCCTATCCAAGTCAGTGGGTTGGCGGGGAGAATGTAGCGTAACACAGGAGCAGGAAAGTATTGGATATTTTGTTGCTGAGGACATGATTTGTGTTCAGATGTGTCAAGAGGGGTGAGCTGAGGTGCGGCTTACTATTTCGTTCCACATCCACACTTGTCTGTTCCCATGATACACATCAACACACAAAGGAATGGTCTAAGGTGTTCATTTCATTCAATGTTTTCAGGCAAATTGAAGTTCTTGTATTTGACCCAGATTTCTGACTTGAGCACCCTGTTGATAAATGGGATACGCTTTAGCACACCTAGCTGCGTAACAACTCTATTAAAACAACACACAGTAAACAGCGCCCCCTGCTGACTGAATGTAGTTTATAAAGGCTCAATATAAATATATATTTTTTACCTAGGCAAGTCAGTTTAGAACAAATTCTTATTTTCAATGATGGCCTAGGAACAGCGGGTTTCCTGCCTGTTCAGGGGAAGAACGACAGATTTGTATCTTGTCAGCTCAGGGATTCAAACTTGCAACCTTTCGGTTACTAGTCCAACGCTCTAACCACTAGGCTACCCTGCCCACCGTATAATATAATGTTAATTGTATACCTATAAATACCTATTGTTAAACTGTATATAAAAATGTAAAAAAAAAAAATCCCCCTTCAAAATGCTATGTTGTAAAATTCTGCTGGTCAATGATGATTCGTGCATTACAGAAACTGCACATTATACTGTGCAATCGCCATTTAAATGGAAAGTGTCAGATAAGATAATTGAAAATAGAAGTAAAACCCTTGTCGGTTAAATGGGTATTAGTGAAACACACAGACACCACACACACACACACACACACACGCACACGCACACACACACACCCCACCCAACCCACAAACACACATCTCTTTGATTGTGTTTGTTAATGGCAGGCTTTAACCCATTTGTCTGAACCGCTCTGCCTCCCACTCCCGTCCCCAGTCCACTGACTCTTATCCCTAGCCCTCTAAACCCCCATCCTCTATTCAAAGTTGCCCACTCTCTGTCCCCTCCTGTCCCAAGCCCCGTTTTGCTCTGGTCTGCCCTCCATGCCCCTCTGCCCTGCCCCTCTGGTCTACGACTGATGGTGGAATGTTGAGTGTCTCTAGCTCCCTCCCTGGAGATTAAGGTTCGCCATGCGTGCCCCTTCACTTCATTCCATTCCAAAGTGTACCCCCTAAGAGCAGCTACATTTTTATCTGAGCCTGGTGGTGATTGGGATAGATCGGCCCAATGACACACACACACACACACACGCACACACGCACGTGAGACACCCAAGGGGATGGGCAGGCGGGCAGGCAAGCAGGGTAGGGAGGGACCAGGCCCTGCCAGGCTCCAGCTATAAAACCCTCCCAGGATGGGGCCAGTGTCCTGCTCCTAGCTGTGCTCTACCTCGCTCCTCTGTGCCACTACATCCTACAGATAGACGGGCAGCGGCCAAGCCAAGCTTTCATCATGAACGACATCTACAAAGCAGCGGTACGTCACACTCCACTTCTACAACAGGGTATATTGTTTGTGGAGAATGTGAAAGTGTATGTATTTAGTAGGTAACATCATCATGGAAGGTTTGCTTTTAATATTGTTCAACTTTGGATTTCAGTGATAGGTGACATGGATGAAAATGCTGTTTTGGTTTAATTGTGAACTCCGCCAAGTTAAGTTTAAGAATAGTTTAATCGTTTAAGTTTAAGAATATTTTGTTGTCAGATTTCTCTCTTTTGGACTGTAAAGGTTTATGTAGGTTACTAATTCAAATGAACACTTCAGCACCTGAGGTTAGGATTCACCCTTAAATAGAATGAAAAGTCCATGTAATATTTAGTATTGAGGGTAAAATCCACTTAATAACACTTTTATGTTTTTAACAGTTTTAAACTACAAACTACAATGTTTCAGATCAACAATTCATTCAAATGAGGTACATTTGGATATTCCCCTTACAACAATTTAGCAATTTGTAATTCTGACATTGCTCAGATGATTCAACTTCCATTACAAACTGTGTCTGTCAAGAGAACACACACAACACCAGCCTTTGACAAGTGAGGTGAGACACCGTACGTATATAGACCTTGTGCCTCTTGAAGCCTATCAGAATTGATAGGAGCACGCCAGGGGTCAGAAGCAGGACAAGCCCCTGGTCCACACTGTGGTTTCATTCATGACTACAAATGGAGCAGTCCCACTTCTCATCGGCTAATTTTGGCCAGTTGCTCCTAGCCTCCTGCGTGTGTGTTTCTGTGGTGCCAGAAGAGGGCTTCAGGTCTAGATACCCCCCACCCCCACCCCACACACACACACAGCTGAATTCCAGCATTATCTGTGTGAGCCACTGGGAGAGCTGTTTGTTTATCTGTCTAGCTATCTCTGCCTGCTGCCTGGTGGCTGATGGGCTGGGCTACCCGTGTCTCTACTGGGCATTACAGCTAGACGAGTCAACTGCAGGGAAACAGACTGGAATGTGTGTGTGTGTGTGTGTGTGTGTGTGTGTGTGTGTGTGTGTGTGTGTGTGTGTGTGTGTGTGTGTGTGTGTGTGTGTGTGTGTGTGTGTGTGTGTGTGTGTGTGTGTGTGAATGCGTGTGTGTCGATGTTTAGATGTACATGGCTCTTTTCCCCCCAATATATCATCACCAGAGGAATGTGTGTTTAATTTGTTGTGGACGACAGACAATAACTCTTAGGTAGGCAGCTGTCTCCCTCTCTCATTCGCGGTAGCTTTTCCTGGATTACGGTTCCATTGTTGAACCAGATCCACAGCTATGCTAATTTAAAGCACCGTGTATTCTGTCCAGTATCTGCTGTTTCTGATCCTCCTGTTGATGTTTCTTTAACCCCCTGCCTCTCACTGGCCCAGGCCTCATGTATGAAATATAGGTTTTGTGTTTTGTGAGGGACGGACGGACGGACGGACGGACGACCAAGTGTGAAGGACCAAAATAACTTTGTGTAAACTAAGGTGACATTTGAGGTGAACTGCTCCAGAGAATTGGATTCCACCTTGTGGAGTCTACTGAAGGATTATTTTCATACACTAGATTTCTCGATCAAAAATTTTATGGTTTAGGACTGGGCCTTGTCTGAGCTGAATTTGAAAACTCCACAAATGAGATTCAAATGACGGGTAGAGCGTAGATGTTGTACACGTGTTAATTGCACAAATGGAAAATATTATTGTGCTTATCAAAGGATACAGTAAATCAAAGTTAAGATTTGGGGTTGTAAAAGACATCACAGAGTGGATTCAATAACAGATATTGGCTCGACTGCTTCTGAAAACGTTCCATTTCTTCAATAGGTAGAGCAGCTGACAGACGAGCAGAAAAATGGTATGTAAAATGTGTTCATCCTCAGTGTTTCCCCTAGGAATTCTTTCAGTAGCGGTGGCAAAGGAGTTTTTTTTGTTTTTGTGGTGGCCACAATTTCGCAGCGTGGGTGCGCCGCTGCTAAAAACATATAGGGGAAACACTGCATCTGAATTTCATTATGGTTTACTAATCTATGTCGGTCTCTGAGGCCTATGCATAAATGTTTCTTCATGTGGGATATATATCTTCACGTTCTACTAATTTTAATCACATCTAAATCAATTTTTGGCCTAAAATGTGTACCATTCTCTCCTTCAGGTCAAGATGAAAAGTACATTCTAGATATCTCAGAGGATCGCAGTTTTTGATTGAACTAGTTAAGAACAAATTCTTATTTACAATGACGGCCTACCAAACCCAGACGAAGCTGGGCCAATTGTGCGCCGCCCTATGGGACTCCCAATCACGGTCGAATAAAATTACAGCCTGGATTCAAACCAGGGACTACAGTGACACCTCTTGCACTGAGATACAGTGCCTTAGACCGCTGCACCACCCGTAGGAACCAAATAATTTGATTGACTAAAAAAGTATATCTTGCGCTAAAGTAGCCTACACATAGAGCTGACCATGAAAACAACAGGGGAGGGGGGAAAAGAAGAAGAACTGACCGTGGTCATGTGCTGTGCTGTGTGTTGCAGAGTTCAAGGCAGCCTTTGACATCTTCGTCCAGGATGCAGAGGATGGCTGCATCAGCACCAAGGAGCTGGGCAAGGTGATGAGGATGCTGGGCCAGAACCCCACCCCCGAGGAGCTGCAGGAGATGATCGACGAGGTGGATGAAGATGGTAATCACACACGCTCACACGGAAGAGAACAGACTCAAATGACTACAATAGGCAAATGCGTTTCCCATGAATAGTTCCTATCACGAATCACGTGTTAGAGTAAGAGGTTAGCTCATCAGCAGTGGATGAGGATGGTACACAACAAAGGCAGACACAAGTGTTCTGCTCATCAAAAGGCCAATTCATGGCTCATTGATGGCCCGGCAGGGACAGTTGGACACTGTTCTTTGTCAGACTGTAAACACACAAGAGACAAGCATCACATGGCTGAGTAGAGGATCTGGTCACATGTAGCTGCTATATCAAAGATAGGCTCCTTGATCCAAAAGGTGGTGTGACATCATTCTGTTGACATGTCTTTGCAGGCAGTGGGACAGTGGACTTTGACGAGTTCCTGGTGATGATGGTGAGGTGCATGAAAGACGACAGCAAAGGAAAGACAGAGGAGGAACTGGCAGACCTCTTCCGCATGTTTGACAAGTACGTTTGTCCTCATAAGTACATAAGGAGATTCATGAGGGGGATGAACTCTGTAAAAGTAACTCTTTATAGTCTTACCCAACTAAGTACCCACAGCCTAGTACCACCAGGATAGACAAATACACAGGAATGTACGCTGCAAAGTTTTAGCTTGGGTGCTAGTTTGTTTCTGTTTTTGTCTACTTGTCATTGTTTGAGGAGGGAACTATGTAATATTTTTGAATGCAGAAACAGTCATGTTCCCTGGTTAACCGATTTGTGAAGCAGTATAATCCTCCACTCCTAAATGCTACAGACTCCCCAGTGTAAACTGGTCCGGTACAGAAACGATGTTGTGCACCATGCACTGACCCTTATGAACAAATGAGGAGGATACTAGGAGTGGCAGGGTAGCCTAGTGGTTAGAGTGTTGGACTAGTAACTGGAAGGTTGCAAGTTCAAATCCCCGAGCTGACAAGGTACTAATCTGTCATTCTGCCCCTGAACAGGCAGTTACCCCACTGTTCCTAGGCTGTCATTGAAAATAAGAATTTGTTCTTAACTGACTTGCCTAGTTAAATAAAGGTATGGGGTGGAGGCACTCATTTGGGAACATGAAATGTAACTAACGATCATGGATATTGAAATTATAGGATTGTGGAAGAACACTATGTGCAGGGATCTTGGGGAGGGGGGAATATTAAGTATAGGGTGGGGGCACAGCTGCATAATGGGGAAGGGAGGTCCTTAAGCAGGCATTTTATGAATTTGTATGTTTGATGTGTCTGGCCTTTGCCATGTCTCTCGCCCAATCGCAGTGCATTTTATTGCACGTAAAGCATACATCTGTGAAATCAGGCAATAAAGAAACGTATCATCTATGGCCCCCAGGAATGCGGACGGCTACATAGACCTGGAGGAGCTGAAGGGGATGCTGGAGGCCACAGGGGAGGCCATCACCGAGGACGACATCGAGGAGCTCATGAAGGACGGGGACAAGAACAACGACGGGAAAATCGACTATGACGGTAACGTTTTGGAAATGGGAGTTAAAGCACATAGTGTAGAGACAGAAGCATTTGTGTATTTTATTTGTGATACTGATGCAAGTGAACAGTTCTATGGATACTCCACTGCTAGAAAAGGAAATTGGGAATATGAATTATGCATGGTGACATGCTATGTTATTCACAGGCAAAGCAGTGTCGTGACCAAAGTGAGGGAAATAATTCACCTTTTTTCCTCTTGGTTTCCAGAGTTCTTGGAGTTTATGAAAGGAGTAGAATAAACAGCATCAAGAGAAGACAGAGTCCCCTGGCCCTTAGTGATATTTTTCTATTTCTCTTCAACATCATAGACATCTACGGAAAACTGGAGGTTGACTTTTGGATGTCATCGGCAGAACTTCTGAACGACTTTGCAAGACCTAGTTCAATAATCTGATTGCTTGTGTATTTTTATAACTTTTTACAATTTCTTGCATTGTTGTAAATACTGTCTGTAACCTGTTTTAGGTGCCCCATACACTGCGTTTGAGTAAATGTAACCAACCGAAATACTCACATTAACAACTCACATATCACTTCAGTTTGCCTACTTGACTATGCATTATTGTTTAACTTCAAATGCATATGAATTTCTGCAGTGCCACAAACAGTTTACAAATCTCTTATTTTTCCAAGTTGCTGATGTTGTGCTGCCGGACAGAATGCTGTTTGAAATACATCCTTATAGGCATAGGACAGTACATCTGTCCCTGTAAGTCCCTGTAATTATACCATACTTTGATTAGCCCGTTAGTAGTCTAAACATACATTGAAATGCAATGGAGCCACAGCGGCACAATGCAACGGTTGTATGTTTTAAAAGATTCCCTCAGGGCCATTTAATCTGCTGGAGAGCCTGTGGTGGATGTACACACCATACGTCTGCTTAGAATGTACAGTCAAGTAATAAATGTGTTTGCCAAAGCAACGCCTGGTTTGCCTGATGTCGTATCTGTTTGGAAGTGTTTGCTTCAATGGAGTGTTTTTGAGCGGAAATGATTCTTTATCATGAGAATATTTTTTTTATATACAAGTATGGGGTAAAACTCAATAAGGTCATGTACGCCGTTGGTATGAATCTTTCATTATAACTTGTGAACTTCACTATTTACTCCAACTCTTCAGATTCTTTCTGATGTCTCCATATTGTGTTTCTCTCCTTTTTATTGTACTGTAGATGTTGGTGCTACACAGAGGATCTTCTCTGCAGGGGTATAATAATAATAATAATTAGGTGGGCGCTTATATTTGTCCGATTTCACAGATGTACAAGTGTGTATTAGAAATATGTTTTTGCACATCCCACTCTCCCTGAGAAGGTGAGGTCATAGCCAGAGTCTACCATTGTCAACAGTGACCCCGGAGTAATTAGGGTTATTACCTTGCTCAAGGGCACATCAACAGATTTTTCACCTCGTCAGCTCAGGGATTCAAACTAGGAACATTTCAGTTAATGGCCCAACACACTAACCCACCTGCCACCCGTAAGTGGGCTGGTATCTAGTTACACAATGTATTGAGACGAGAGCTATTTATGTCTAATTACGTTAGTGCCCATGTTAGGGGATCATATTTGACCGACACCAGTTGACAATCAAATGCCTTTAGCCTTACAAGGCAGAGAGGACCAGTACAGAGAAAAACAGTCTCTGTGCTAGGCCTGTGAGCCAATGTGACACCCAGTGTGCTCAGTGACTTGGATAGGATATTTTAGTTCAATGGAGTGTTGAAATGATTGTTTCCAGAAAATTCAAAACCCTCTAGTAATTGACTAACTGTAACAAACGGATTGTCAGATTGCTGTAATCAAGATCCTTGGCATGAATTAACTTCAAATTCATCCAGCGAAATTGCCCCTTTAAGTTGTGTTGATCGTTGATGTAACCTGTACACAATCGACAGACATGTTTTACCTGCGCAAAAGAACAACAGTGTGCAGTTATCATTCTTACCACTAGGCGTCAGTAGAAAAACATACAGTCACTGAGAGGCCATTACCATTATTGGTGGAGGACGACATGTCAGTCGCCGAGTGTAATAATGATATCAATACACAATTATGTTATTCTACTTAGATAAAAACAACTGTCGGACTGCAATACAAACCTCAAGCATGAAGATGTGATCCAAGTGAGCTATGACAAAATCAAATGTGCAGGCCCTATTTTCAAAGAAAAGGACAGTAATAGCATACACAATCATTTTAAGAGAATATGAACACATGTCAAAATAGGTATAAAACTATCACCTTAAACATTTTGAATCAATCTGTTTAAAGTTAGAAGAGAAAAACAAAAGCATGCTCAGGTCAAGCTGAAGGCAATGAGCTGCAGGGCTGTCAATGTCGCTCCTGGATGCCAAAGCCTTTTCTGGTTTTCATTCTCTCCTTCTAATCAGGGACTGATTTAGACCTGGAACACCAGGTGGGTGCAATTAACTACAAGGTAGAAACAAAACAATTAAGTGTTTTGGCCCTCAAGGATCGGAATTAAACAGCCCTGAGCTAGAGAATGTGAAGAATGAGAATGATCGGATGGTGACCCGAGACCCACTTCAATTTGCTTACTGGCCCATTAGGTCCACTGATGATGCAATCGTAATCCCACTGCACACTGCCCTCTCCCATCTGGACAAGAGGAATACCTATGTAAGAATACTGTTCATTGACTACAGCTCAAGAGGCTGAAGAAATCTGGCTTGTCACCTAAAACCCTCACAAACTTTGACAGATGCACAATTGAGAGCATCCTGTCGGGCTGTATCACCGCCTGGTATGGCAACTGCAACACCCACAACTGTAAGGGTCTCCAGTCTGCACAACGCATCACCGGGGGCAAACTACCTGCCCTCCAGGACACCTACAGCACCCGATGTCACAGGAAGGCCAAAAAGATTATCAAGGACAACAACCACCCGAGCCACTGCCTGTTCACCCCGCTACCATCCAGAAGGCGAGGTCAGTACAGGTGCATCAAAGCTGGGACCGAGAGACTGAAAAACAGCTTCTATCTCAAGGCAATCAGACTGTTAAACAGCAATCACTAACACAGAGAGGCTGCTGCCTACATACAGACTTGAAATCATTGGCCACCTTAATAAATGGATCACTAGTCACTTTAATAATGTTTACATATCTTGCACCACTCATCATATACAGTGGGGCAAAAAAGTATTTAGTCAGCCACCAATCGTGCAAGTTCTCCCACTTAAAAAGATGAGAGAGGCCTGTAATTTTCATCATAGGTACACTTGAACTATGACAGACAAAATGAGAAAGAAAATCCAGAAAATCACATTGTAGGATTTTTAATGAATTTATTTGCAAATTATGGTGGAAAATAACAAAAGTTGGTCAATAACAAAAGTTTATCTCAATACTTTGTCATATACCCTATGTTGGCAATGATAGAGGTCAAACGTTTTCTGTAAGTCTTCACAAGGTTTTCACACACTGTTGCTGGTATTTTGGCCCATTCCTCCATGCAGATCTCTTCTAGAGCAGTGATGTTTTGGGGCTGTTGCTGGGCAACACCGACTTTCAACTCCCTCCAAAGATTTTCTATGGGGTTGAGATCTGGAGACTGGCTAGGCCACTCCAGGACCTTGAAATGATTCTTACAAAGCCACTCCTTTGTTGCCCGGGCGGTGTGTTTGGGATCATTGTCATGCTGAAAGACCCAGCCATGTTTCATCTTCAATGCCCTTGCTGATGGAAGGAGGTTTTCACTCAAAATCTACGATACATGGCCCCATTAATTCTTTCCTTTACACGGATCAGTCGTCCTGGTCCCTTTGCAGAAAAACAGCCCAAAGCATGATGTTTCCACCCCATGCTTCACAGAGGTATGGTGTTCTTTGGATGCAACTCAGCATTCTTTGTCCTCCAAACACGACGAGTTGAGTTTTTAACAAAAAGTTATATTTTGGTTTCATCTGACCATATGACATTCTCCCAATCTTCTTCTGGATCATCCAAATCCTCTCTAGAAAACTTCAGACGGGCCTGGACATGTACTGGCTTAAGCAGGGGGACACGTCTGGCACTGCAGGATTTGAGTCCCTGGCGGCGTAGTGTGTTACTGATGGTAGGCTTTATTACTTTCGTCCCAGCTCTCTGCATGTCATTCACTAGGTCCCCCCGTGTGGTTCTGGGATTTTTGCTCACCGTTCTTGTGATCATTTTGACCCCACGGGGTGAGATCTTGCGTGGAGCCCCAGATCGAGGGAGATTATCAGTGGTCTTGTATATCTTCCATTTCCTAATAATTGCTCCCACAGTTGATTTCTTCAAACCAAGCTGCTTACCTATTGCAGATCAGTCTTCCCAGCCTGGTGCAGGTCTACAATTCTGTTTCTGGTGTCCTTTGACAGCTCTTTGGTCGTGGCCATAGTGGAGTTTGAAATGTGACTGTTTGAGGTTGTGGACAGGTGTCTTTTATACTGATAACAAGTTCAAACAGGTGCCATTAATACAGGTAATGAGTGGAGGACAGAGGAGCCTCTCAAAGAAGAAGTTACAGGTCTGTGAGAGCCAGAAATCTTGCTTGTTTGTAGGTGACCAAATACTTATTTTCCACCATAATTTGCAAATAAATTCATTAAAAATCCTACAATGTGATTTTCAGGATTTTTCCCCCTCATTTTGTCTGTCATAGTTGAAGTGTACATATGATGAACATTACAGGCCTCTCTCATCTTTTTAAGTGGGAGAACTTGCACAATTGGTGGCTGACTAAATACTTTTTTGCCCCACTGTATGTATATACTGTATTTTATACCATCTATTGCATCTTGCCTATGCAGTCTGTCATTGCTCGTCCAAATATTTATATGTATATATTCTTATTCCATTCCTTTACTTAGATTTGTGTGTATTAGGTAGTTGTTGTGGAATTGTTAGATTACATGTCAGATATTGCTGCACTGTCGGAACTAGAAGCACAAGCATTTCGCTACACTCACAATAACATCTGCTAACCGTGTGCATGTGACCAGCAACATTTGATTTGATTTGGCCCGACGGAAGTCACACAGACAGAAATGCTCTTACTGTTGGGCATCAGAGCAACAGCAGCAGTCACAGCTGGGGTCCTGCTCTTTCTGTTAATTGTGGACTATTCATACAAGGCCTGTGAGTGAGTCAGGCGATGTGTGTGCGTTTCGAATACAACTAATCAAAGCAGGAGGAATATCCTAAATACATTTCTGTTGCAATTTCTTTCTGAAAAGCTCTGCTTTGTCCATAAATTTTGCAATTCACAGTAACACAGCATTTGTACAGAGCATGATTGGCCATGTGTTGGCCCTAGTCAATGAAAGGCAGTAAAAGGCTTAGTAGTAGTAGGTTCCAGTGGTGTGTGAATGTGAATGTGAATGAATGGGTCTGGGTGTGGAGCAGTAGGCAGGGTGGGGGAGTGACTCAGTTATGTAAGACAGGCCTGATGACTCATGCCTCCTGTCATTAAGACCCACTGCAGTGTGGTTATATATCTTAAAGGCCCAGTGCAGTTAAAAATGTTTGTTTTTTTCCTGTGTTATAATTATATATATTTCCATGCTTATGATGTTGGAATAATACTGTGGAATTGTGAGAATTATGATAATGCCGTTCTATTGTAAGAGCTGTTTGAATAGACTGGCTGCAATTTCAGCCTGTTTTGGTGGGATGGAGTTTTGGTCTGCCTGGTGACATTGCCAGGCAGTAAATGAGTTAATAGACCAATAAGAAAGAGAGTTCCAAACCTCACTGCCAATAACTGCTAGTTTTCAGTTTCCCCCTCCCCACTCAGACAACTCCCAGACAGTCCGAGTTAAATTCTTGCATGAGAAATGTCTCTTTGCTAAAAAGCTATTTTTTTTTTAGTATTTTAATTAAAAACAGTAAGGTACATAAATTATTTGATTTGAGATAAAAAATGGCTGGGTTGGACCTTTAAAGAGCCACATTAGGTAATCTGTGTATAAGGGACACACAGGATGCCTATGACTTGCTTTCTATTGTGTGTGCTGTGCCTGATGCCTACGCCCCTGTAACAATGACCTCTGACAGTGATTGAGGCAAGGTGGATGCAAATATATTTCATTGACCAACATTATGTAATGGGGCCCTTTCCATTCATTCATTCATTGAGTGTGTGTGTGCGTGTGGAATGTTGTTATCCCATGGCTGTCAAGGAGCTAGACACTGACATGGGGTTGTGTTGATTGATCCACTATCAATGATGACGCACAGCACAGATCACATTGCAGGAGTACGATCTAGTGAAAATGGGAATTCAATTATGGATCTATGAAAGTAATCCACATGACAAGTTATAAAAAATGTTTTATAGGAACTCTTAACCAACTCAAATGTGTTTCAGCTGAGTAACATCGAACAATATCACTATTTTCTGAAATCAGCTTTTGCTACTTTTTTTTGCTAAACGTATACTTCAGATCCGTTCTTCGAACCTTCAGATTATGATTTATTTCACAATGAATTCATTCATTTTCATTTCAGGAATTACTTTGCACTTGTGTTGAGTTGTTGAGAGTGTATTTCTAAGGAGTTAACGAATCATACAATGTCACTACCTCCTACATAGAAATGGAGCTTAGTTGAAAGCAGCAGGCTTGTGGGCTTACGGGATTCCTGTTTTACCCGCTCGACTACATGAAATACTCTTGGAAGTGTTCCAACAGCAGATATCATCCATGGTGTTATTCTTCAATTCACCACGGACAAAGGCACAAAATACAAGGGTATCATGTCTTGAAATACTCCCATTTTTGGTGAGCGGATCCTTTTTAGGTCAAGGTAGAACATTTTCTATAATATGATAATCATTTTCTGCCTTTGATGTTTGCTAAGACACGATTAATAATCAAGTAAGATCACCTTAGGGTGTGAGAATAATTTTATTCAGCGTGTTGAGAATAATAGCCTAAAAAGATTAAGAGGCAGAAGTAGAGAATTATCGCAGATGATCTAAAAGTCTAACAATTTACTCCTAGGAAGAAGATACAAAACAGATCCCCAAAAATATGTGACATCTCAAACCATTATTTTTTTCACATGAGGAAATGAAACGAGTAGTTTGGTCCTTGTTACTGTAAATGCACAACGAGGGAGTGGAAAGTGCAAATCAGACTAGAACAGACAGAATATTGTGTTATGATGCTCCATCCCACTTCTCTCCTTTAGAGAACACTGAAGTACTGTTCGGCCGTACTAACCACAATGGGCCGTGGAAGAGTAAGGATTCGAGAAATAGACATCTCCAAATTCCGCTGTTCTATTTTACAGATTCCAATCAATGTGAGCAATTGTTTTTTCGTTTTAATGTATTAAAATGAATTCAATAAAATGCTTTGTCTATTTCTACAGATTTTCAAAAGATATCATATTATTTTTAGTGTTTGTGATTTCTCGCTCACAACAGCACTCATCAGAGCCCTCTGTTCTAAACACAACCATGTTGGGGGAAATGTGTAACTCACACATGAAGCAGACAACTCTGCTGATGTATGTACTATAAATGTAATCTCTATGTTGTAGGGCAGGGTTCCTCAACTGGCCCACAAGTTTACTGAAAAAAAGTAAAGAAATGTGTGGAATTTGTATTGTTGGGCATAAAAGACTGTAAAAACACCAGGAAATCAGCTCCAAGTAATTTCAATTTAAGAAATCTGTTCCCATGTATTCCCACCCATAATAGAGAGACACGTGAATTATACATATGTAAGCAAGGTTTGAAATTATTATGTTTTAGTCAAACTACTGTATATCTGTTTGGGCTTCTTGCGATCAATTTGCAGTCTACAAATTTCCATTCCAGAACAAAATTGACCCGCGGCTGAATCTAGTTGATGATCCCTGGTGTAGGGGATAGAGGCAAAGGGACCAAAGCGGAACGATCTGGCCCTGGATTTACACACTCACAGACCCCACTCGCATCCAGTGACACCATTGTTATGGTAACCTGTGTGCTGGGACTTCAAGGCCTGAGGCATGGCTCTGATTGGCTCAGCCAGCTATTCCATACTGTAAGCACCATATGGCCTTGCATGAGTGGGATACCAGCCATTCCCACCAATGACCCAGGTCTGAGGTCTGGGTTTACATATACAGGAGCGATAGCCTGTTTCGTGTTGGGTCTGTGTACGTCTGAGGAATGTGCCCTCAAACAGTACAGATCGACCCTGTCTTGTAAACTCTCACCCTCTATCTAACATTCAGGTGCTTTCCAAGGAGGCCCCACTGTCCCACTGAACTTTTCCACGGAAAATTGCAGTAATTCTTTGACTAGAGAACTCTGTTTCGCCGTTCTTGGTGTGTACAGTTAGAGTACATGGCCCAGGTGGGATGGTGAAGTTGGCCATGGCAACAGTGGCATCTGGCAGATGGCATCCTCTCCCTGCCTCTCGTATTCCATGTGGCTTCACTTTACACGACCCATTTCTCAGGGCCACCACACCCTTTCTCTTCCCTCTACATCGAGATCTACTTCTCAGAAACAATTTTGTGTTTGCTTCGGTAAATGGAAAGAGATATGACAGCAGATAGGGGGATATCTCTCTTGAAAAGTTGATGTTTTCTTATCTCAAGAGACTTCCTGGAAAGATAAGACACTTCCTGAATAGATAAGGACCCACTAGCACAGACGTCAGTTCTTAGATTTGGTTGAGTTGTCAACTAATGTGGTTTCAACGTGAAATCAACAAAACATTTCACCATGATATTGTGGAAAAAAAGACAAAATGCACTTATGTTGATTACATTTTACAAATCTAATAATTTTTCTAAGCTGAAATGGAATTGTTTTAACATGGTCATACCCTGGATCATTTAGCTCTTTGATTTTGAAATTTAGGACCTTTTATGTATGGAAAAAATATTTCATTAAATATTGAATTTGGCCTTTACTACCATAGCCCATAGCCTATAGCATTGAAAAACACATTCATAATGGCAAAAAAATACATTTAAAAAAGTATGAATGAGGAGTAAGATTTTGAAGTGTCTGTCCTATATCTAGGAGATGTAAGAAAGCTCAGGATATATAAACTCAACAAAAAAAGAAACGTCCTCTCACTGTCAACTGCATTTATTTTCAGCAAACTTAACATGTGTAACTATTTATATGAACATAACAAGATTCAACAACTGAGACATAAACTGAACAAGTTCCACAGATATGTGACTAACAGAAAGGGGATAATGTGTCCCTGAACAAAGGGAGGGTCAAAATCAAAAGTAACAGTCAGTATCTGGTATGGCCACCAGCTGCATTAAGTACTGCAGTGCATCTCCTCCTCATGGACTGCACCAGATTTACCAGTTCTTGCTGTGAGATGTTACCCCACTCTTCCACCAAGGTACCTGCAAGTTCCCGGACATTTCTGGGGGGAATGGCCCTAGCCCTCACCCTCCGATCCAACAGGTCCCAGGCGTGCTCAATGGGATTGAGATCCGGGCTCTTCGCTGGCTATGGCAGAACACTGACATTCCTGTCATGCAGGAAATCACACACAGAATGAGCAGTATGGCTGGTGGCATTGTCATGCATCTGTAACGGATGTGAAACATACTGTTACATTGGTGCCGTGACCCGGATCACTGGTTGCTGCGGAAAAGGAGGGAGGTCAAAAGGGGGGTGAGTGTAACGGATGTGAAACAGCTAGCTTAGTTAGCGGTGCGCGCTAATAGCATTTCAATCGGTGACGTCACTTGCTCTGAGACCTTGAAGTAGTGGTTCCCCTTGCTCTGCAAGGGCCGCGGCTTTTGTGGAGTGATGGGTAACGATGCTTCGAGGGTGACAGTTGTTGATGTGTGCAGAGAGTCCCTGGTTCGCGCCCGGGTATGGGCGAGGGGATGGTCTAAAATTATACTGTTACACAGCGTTAAGATCAGGGTCAGCCTGCAGGAAGGGTACCACATGAGGGAGGAGGATGTCCTCCGTGTAACGCAAAGCGTTAAGATTGCCTGCAATGACAACAAGCTCACTCCGATGATGCTGTGACACACCGCTCCAGACCATGACGGACTCTCCACCTCCAAATCGATCCCTCTCCAGAGTACATGCCTCGATGTAACGCTCATTCTTTCGACGATAAATGTGAATCCTGTAGGTGACGTTGTTGCCAGTGATGTCTGGTGAGGACCTGCCTTACAACAGGCCTACAAGCCCTTAGTCCAGCCCCTCTCAGCCTATTGTGGACAGTCTGAGCACTGATGGAGGGATTGTGCATTCCTGGTGTAACGTGGGCAGTTGTTGTTGCCATCCTGTAGCTGTCCCATAGGTGTGATGTTCGGATGTATCGATCCTGTGCAGGTTTTGTTACATGTGGTCTGCCACACCGAGGACGATCATCGTCCTGTCTCTCTGTAGCGCTGTCTTAAGGCGTCTCACAGTACGGTCATTGCAATTTATTGCCCTGGCCACATCTGCAGTCCGCATGCTTCCTTGCAGCATGCCTAAGGCCCGTTCACGCAGATGAGCAGGGACCCTTGGCATCTTTCTTTTTGTGTTTTTCAGAGTCCGTAGAAAGGCCTCTTTAGTGTCCTAAGTTTTCATAACTGTGACCTTAATTGCCTACCGTCTGTAAGCTGTTCGTGTCTTAATGACCGTTCCGCAGGTGCATGTTCATTAATTGTTTATGGTTCAGTGAAAAATCATGGGAAACAGTGTTTAAACCCTTTACAATAAAGATCTGTGAAGTTATTTGGAATTTTACAAATTATCTTTGATTTAACACATTTTTTGGAGTAGCCACAAAACTACCTCCATACTTCCATTTATATTTTAAACCGGTGCCGGTTACCTTCAGACGACTCCCGTGAGAGTTTTGTAGAGGAAAACGGGGACCAGCATCTTTAGTTTAAAAAGACAGATTCTGATGGGGATTTTTGTATTATGTTACTTAGGTGGACATTCAATAGACTCAAGTTTCTATGTGTTTATTTCTTTTTTAAATGGTATTATGTTTCTGTTATTGATGATGCATGCTGTGATAAAACAATTTTCTCAAGTTGGGATAAATAAGGTAATACTCTACACTACTGTACAGTGGATACATTGTGGGTGTGGATACAAGACATTCATACTGAACTACAAGATAAGTATAGACAGCAAAGTATTAGGCCTAACTCAAAATGTAGCAAAGAGTCCAGACTTAGAACTCTTACTGAACAAAATGCCTTCATTCTCTATTGTTAAGATCTGTGGAACAACGTTATAGAAATGACGTTATTCAAGTCATGTCATCTCGTCATATGCTGATGAAAACCTTGTACCATTCAAGCTTTTCCTAAGAATATGAAGAATCCCATAATTGTACGATCAACACTTTCCCATGGTTGATTTGAGTGTAGGCTTATGTGTTGATGTATCTACACAGTATTGTGTCTTTGTCATGAAGGTTATCAAGCTTGTTTCCAAAAGAGCTCAGCTGATTATCAGCGGAGAGTGTCTCAGAGATACCACTGGAAAAACATAGAGATGAAAAGAAGAATATGTGTCAGCGATTGGCCTTAGCTTATATGTGCAAAATTAGTTGAGACTAGTCTTCAATATGTTTACTCTATGTGTTTTGAGTTTGGAGATTTGTAATCTTAGACTCTACAATATCACAACAGTTTCTGAAAAACAGCCCTAGATGTTACACAAAACCCTAGCATGATATGTAGGTGTCCATGTACCCTAGTTCTGCCATCCACATTTTCAAACACACTCCTCCATCACTGTGTGGGAGAGTCCATGCTAATGCTAAATCCAGAGTTTGGCTCGTTCCATTACAGAGATAGAGGTGGAGGAAGCGATGCTAATGGCCTTATATGTGATTCAGGGATTCAATGGAATTAAACTGTAATCCCCCAAGAACAGGAAATAGTATAGTGATGACAGTGCATTACATTCCAATGCGGTGCATGTATACAGTCTTAGAATTAGTTGTGACTCGGGGAACCATGGAGTTCCTCAAGGAACCATTGCTTGTCAATGGTTTCTATTTGCCCCTTCGGTTAATTGAGGGGTTCTTGGAGGAACCCTTAATGGTTCAATGTAGCTACGGGATCCTGGAGGAACCCTGGGGTGGAGGCGGGGGTCAGTGGGGGTGTTGCTTCAAGAGATATATTTTTTGGGCCACCCGTTAGCGTAAATGGAATTCCTGTTCATCTGTTCTGGTGTATTGTCATCACATGTTAAGGTTGAAAACTGACTGTCTTGTGGCTTCGATGAGTCTAACAGAGGTGTATGAGTTCCTCAAGAGCCTATAAAAATCCCCAAATTGGAATAGTTACCACTTTATTACTGTATGTATTCAGCAATGGTAATAATATTATATTAGAATATGTAATATGCAAAATTATTCAAGGACATTTTTTATTTGCAGTGTACAAACTTAGCATGATGAACAGGAATGACATTTACACTAACGGGTAGAGAAAAATAACTTACCTGAAAGCCACGCCTCCAATAAGCCAGGCCTCCAATCGGATAGGCTGCCAACTCTACAGTATATTATTAAAATGGTTAAAAATGTAAAGGCTCCGGTTTGAACCTTTACACAGGGGTTCCTCGGAACACCCTTTTCAGAACTAGAAAACGCAACACAAAAGTTTATTCCGGGCACTTTTACTTCTAAGAGCGTAGTTCTGTGAAATGATGGCTAAAGGATGTAAACACAACGCTGACATAAACGATGTGATCTGATTGGCCAGAGAAATGTGACCGTTCAACTCCTTGCTGCTTTTGTTTTGTTTGACCTCTGGTATTATTTCCTCATTGGCAGTGCACAGGCAATTGGTGAGAATTATTTCCCTGGTATCTAGTAGCCTACGTGAGGATTGGTTCTGTATGACCCAGTTCATCAAATATGTTGATAAGATTACTTTCAGATCCCATCCAGCTTTAAGGCCTAATTCAGCCTCTACATCTCCATCCTGGCTAACTAAGATAGGCCAAATCAACATGAGGCAGAGGGGAAAGAAACATGTAATTCTGCACGCTTTTCCAAACTGTGAGATTAGGATGATTCTACATTGAGAACGTCTGTCTTCCACAGGCAAAGTGTGACCAGGGAAAAATCCTCCCAGGGATGACGGCATAGATCCAAATGAGATTCTCTTTCACACTGGAAAAGCTCAATGGACTGACACAGAACTGGGAAAGAACAGAGTATGCACCTGCTCTCTACTCATTTATTTTCATGACTGAAGTGAATATCAGATCATTGTTGTACTAGTGTACAAGTGACAGTTCTAAAAATGAATAGGCTTTCGGAATACTCTATGTCAGTCTCGGAGGGACTGATTGAAAATGAACATATACTGTACTATTATCCCATTGGTCAGACCTCACTTTTAAAATGTGTTTTATCACTTGGAAACTCGCCAGGTTCAATGAAGGATAAACAAATAAGTCAATTATTCCAGACATGCTTGTACCATTGAGTCAGTGGCAGCTGTGAGATTATTTTATAGTCAATCAATGTGCTGAATGGGAGGCCTGTGGATGTGCTTAACCACAACAGGTGTGGAGCAGCATGAAGGGCTTCTGATCTCAGTCTCTTTCACTCTCTAACACACACACGCACACTCTGTGTTTCTCGCACACACACACACATGCTCACATACAAACTCACACAGTCACACACATACTGTACAGTCACAATGTCGACTCTCTCCTTCACCTTCCCCTTCTCTTTCTCCCTGTCTCCCCCTCTCTCTCTCTCCATCTCATTTCCCCCCTTCTCTCTCTCCCTAAAACCCTGTCAGTCTCAGAGCACATCTGCTTCCCGTGCCACCACTGCTGAGCAAGCAGTGATTTAACCTCTGCTTCCCTTCGCTAGTGATTACAACAACATGACAAAAATACTCCACTAATCTCTTTGAGTACATTCACTGAAACATCACAAACCAGGCAGGACAGAGGCTATATACCTGCTTAAGAAGCTTTAATTTGCCAAGATGGATAATTAATGAATCAATGATGTCATGACACACAGAAGTAAAACATGTTTCCATTCACATTAAATGCTCTCACACAAAGTCTAGTACCTTAGCAGCCTACATTAACATACACTATATGACCAAAAGTATGTAGATACCTGGTCGTCGAACATCTTATTCCAAAATCATGGGCATTAATATGTGGTTGGATCCCCCCTTTGCTGCTATAACAGCCTTCACTTTTCTTAGAAGGCAATCCACTGGAATAATGGGGACTTGCTTCCATTCAACCACAAGAGCTTAGTGAGGTCAGGCACTGATGTTGGGCGATTAGGCCTGGCTCGTAGTCAGTGTTCCAATTCATCCCAAAGGTGTTCAATGGGGTTGAGGTCAGGGCTCTGTGCAGGCCAGTCAAGTTTTTCCACACCGATCTTGACAAACCATTTCTCTATGGACCTCGCTTTGTTCACAGAGGTATTGTCATGCTGAAACAGGAAAGGGCCTTCCCCAAACTGTTGCCACAAAGGTGGAAGCACAAACTCGTCTAGAATATAATTGTATTATGTAGTGTTAAGACTTCCCTTCACTGGAACTAAGGGGCTTAGCCCGAATGATGAATAAGTGCCCCAGACCATTATTCCTCCTCCACCAAACTTTACAGTTAGCACTATGCATTCAGGCAGGTAGGGTTCTCCTGGCATCTGCCAAACCCAGATTTGTCCGTCTGACTGCCAGATGGTGAAGCGTGATTCATCACTCCAGAGAACGCGTTTCCACTGTTCCAGAGTCCAATGGCGGCGAGCTTTACATCACTCCAGCCGACTGGCATTGTGCATGGGGATCTTAGCCTTTGTGTGGCTACTCGGCCATGGAAACCTGTTTCTTGAAGCTCCTGATGAACAGTTCTTCTGCTGACGTTGCTTCCAGAGGCGGTTTGTAACTCAGTAGTGAGTGTTGCAACCGAGGAAAGACGATTTTGCACTTGGCGGTCCTGTTCTGTGAGCTTGTGTGGCCTACCACTTTCGGCTGAGCCGTTGTTGCTTTGAGACGTTTCCACTTCACTTACAGTTGACCAGGGAAGCTCTAGCAGGGCAGAATATGAAAGTCACTGAGCTCTTCAGTAAAGCCATTCTATCGTCAATGTTTGTCTATGGAGACTGCATGGCTGTGTGTTCGATTTTTATACACCTGTCAGCAACGGTGTGGCTGAAATAGCCAAACGCACTAATTTGAAAGGGTTTCCACATACTTTGAATATACAGCGCATTTGTAAAGTATTCAGTGCATTCGGAAATTTCTAAAAACCTGTTTTCGCTTTGTCATTTTGGGATATTGTATGACATTTCTATTTTTCATCCATTTTAGAACAAGGCTTGTAAACGTAACAAAATGTGGGAAAAGTCAAGGGGTCTGAATACTTTTCCGAATGTATTATTTGTTCTCTCACGTTTAATCCGATTGTACAAATAAGAGTGGAACGCGAATGATAGAGCAGGAATTCCTTGAAAACAAACAGTTGAAGTCGGAAGTTTACATACACTAAAAGTCATTAAAACTCATTTTCATTTTTCAACCACTCCACAAATATCTTGTTAACAAACTATAGTTTTGGCAAGTTGGTTGGGACATCTACTCTGTGCATGACACAAGTCATTTTTTCCAGCAATTGTTTACAGACAGATTATTTCACTTATAATTCACTGTATCACAATTCTAGTGGGTCAGAATTTTACGTACACTAAGTTGACTGTGCCTTTAAACAGCTTGGAAAATTCCAGACAATTATGTCATGGCTTGAGAAGCTTCTGATAGGCTAATTCACATCATTTGAGTCAATTGGAGGTGTACCTGTGGATGTATTTCAAGGCCTACCTTCAAACTCAGTGCCTCTTTGCTTGACATCATGGGAAAATCAAAAGAAATCAGCCGAGACCTCAGAAAAAAATGTAGACCTCCGCAAGTCTGGTTCATCCTCGGGAGCAATTTCCAAGCGTCTGAAGGTACCACGTTCATCTGTACAAACAATAGTACGCAAGTATAAACTCCATAGGACCACGCAGCCTTCATAGAACTGTTTGGCCATAATGACCATCGTTATGTTTGGAGAAAAAAGGGGGAGGCTTGCAAGCCGAAGAACACAATCCCAAACGTGAAGGACGGGGGTGGCAGCATCATGTTGTGGGGGTGCTTTGCTGCAAGAGGGGCTGGTGCACCTCACAAAATAGATGGCATCATGAGGACGGAAAATTATGTGGATATATTGAAGCAACATCTCAAGACATCAGTCAGGAAGTTAAAGCTTGGTCGCAAATGGGTCTTCCAAATGGACAATGACCCCAAGCATACTTCCACAGTTGTGGCAAAATGGCTTAAGGACAAAAAAGTCAAGGTATTGGAGTTACCATCACAAAGCCCTGACCTCAATCCTATATAAAAATTTGTGGGCAGAACTGAAAAAAGTGTGTGCGAGCAGGGAGGCCTACAAACCTGGCTCAGTTACACCAGCTCTGTCAGGAGGAATGGGTCAAAATTCACCCAACTTATTGTAGGAAGCTTGTGGAAGGCTACCCAAAACATTTGATCCAAGTTAAACAATTTAAAGGCAATGCTACCAAATACTAATTGAGCGTATGTAAACTTCTGACCTACTGGGAATGCGATGAAAGAAATAAAAGCTGAAATCAATCATTCTCTATACTATTACACTGATATTTCACACTCTTAAAATGCAGTGGTGATCCTAACTGACCTAAAACAGGGAATTTTTACTAGGATTAAATATCTGGAATTGTGGAAAACTGATTTTAAATGTATTTGGCTAAAGTGTATGTAAACTTCCAACTTCAAATATATGTTGTACATAATGCTTTGGAGAATTCCAAAGTAATTGTGAAAGCAGGAGGCAATGGATTGAAGGGGAATTATGCGATACCACAGATGAGCTCTGCCTCTGAGGATGAAGTGGTATATGATTTTTATAATCGAGGCATACTTTTTACACAACAGATGTCAGGGAATTTCCAAATAGGAAGTGTTGTAGTATCTACCAATTAACACTGTATATGTTGCTATAGGGAGATTCTAGCACCTCAAACTTGTGGACAGATCTATAACTTATTTTTAACTTTGCTTCCTGATCAGGGCAGGGTACTTCCCATTATCCCCTGCCAGGGTTGGGGAGTAACTGATTACATGTATTCTGATTACAAACAATTTTGACTGTAATCAGTTATGTTACCAGCAGAAATATTGTAATCAGATTACAGATACTTCTAAAATGTGCTCATTACTTTTTGGATTACTGTTAAAGTAAAAAAGGATGTTTGCGGAAAAATCATACAATCAAATGCGTTTGATGGATTCTTTTCTTTTTTTAAGCCTCTTCTTTTGGGAAAGTAATCAGATTACATTACTGAGTTTATGTAATCCCAAAGTTACATTAATGATTACAGTTTTGGACAGGTAATTAGAAATGAATTATATTTAGAAAGTAACCTAATGTCCCTTGCAGTGTTACGTTGCCGTGGAAGCTATCTCAATCAGCCCTATATCACTTCGGATGTGCCTCAGCGCTATACCTCATTGGACGGTTGATTGAAGCTGTAATGTCTGCACCATCAGCCCCGAGTGTCAGACTTCTCTGCTTGTTATCTTGCACATAAGACCAGTTTGGATCCATGGCCTCTGACTGGCCTAGATATGGGTGGGTGGCTCTTAGACATAATCACAGGTGTTTCCTGCAGGTATGCAGCCTGCCAGGTTGTCATGCTCGGAAAACCATCACACACCAGGGTTTTATTGTTAGGCAAGTCTGGTCTGTGTTACTTTCAAAAGAAGACAATGGCAGATGAGGATTTTCTTTTCTTGACTTGGGGATATTTAAAGAAAAGAATGTTATTTCATTTAGTTAAATCTTTTTCAGTGTTGTACTTCTGAAGATGGAACTGGACAAGTAACAACCCATGCCTGGCGTTCTCCATTTTAAAAACCACATAGTGAGCTCGGATACTCTGCTGTCATTTTCTGTTGCACTTCATTTTCCTCAGCTTAGCTCAGGGCTACGGATATCATAGGCTTAGCCTCATTTCATAACTGCTTCTTCTGAAAAAGAGGAATTGCATTGCCTGAGAATCATGGCTGTTTTGGCCTGGATCAGAGGTGTGATGAATGTATAAATCTTCTTGGTGCACCCGACCAGGGTTTGGAAGAGCTGAGGCTTGTGGAGGGCTAGCCTCAGGCTAATCATCAGTCCTTAGTAATGAAACCTGAGGTAGGGATATTTCGAGGGGACCCGTGAACAGGCAAAAACACGTCTTTTTTGCAAATAATTAACATCAAGTTAAGTATTCAACATGCTCTCTTAGGAGACATGTGTTTGTGTGTGTGCTAATGTGAACATATCCACAGTAAAATGTTACCCTCACATCACCCTCCCCAAACGTCCAACAGGACCCGAGGACGTAGCGACAAGCTCTCATTTCCTCTTTTCAAACGAGACACAGCAGCTTTTGGACATGAGAAAAACAAAATAAGATACTACTGCATTTACCCTAAACACTGAAACGTTCCTTCTGAGAATGACACACCAACTTAACATCCTTTAAAGAAAACCGTCTTAGTATGGATGTTAGTCATCAAGTAAAATAGACCTTAATTGTTACACAATGGACATCTTCCCCTTTTCTCCGAGCAGGGTGACTCCGAGTGAGTGACTGGGAAGGGAAGTGGCTGTGTTGTGGTTTCAGAGATCTGGCCCTGCCTCCCGTCCTTCTCTCCATCAGACGGCCTGCATGGCCACAACAGACAGGAAGCCAGGCATCAGAGTGGACAGAGAGCGGATATCTCACCACACCTACAGCCTTGGGCCTTGTGCTGCACAAGACAACATGACACAGACAGCCAGATAGTGGCTGACTCTGCACTGGACTTGATATTCTTCATTGTAAATGTTGAGTGATTGAGTGCTGCCTGAAATTAGCCTAAGCTTTGGCACAGCCGTAGACCTGAATAACAATAAGAGGGCAATAACACAAGAATACATAGCGCAGTTGAAAGTAAAAAATATACACAATATATTTGTTGTATAAACTCGTACATAAATGTCTTGTACATTTAGTTTTACATACACTGTACATACTGTAAATCGGTCAATTTCACATCCTTCATGATTCAGAGAAAAGGTCACCCGTTACCAAGCGAATCTTATGTACATCTTTTACAAACCCATACCAAATAAACACAGCCCTCTGATGCGTTTCAGATGCCGTAACAAGATACAGATGTGCTGTATAAAAATCCCTGAAAATGTCTCTCCGTGAGGTAAGAAAAAAAAAATTGGCATCATTATCACGCGTTTCCTTTCATTCCCTCTCTCTCTCTCTCATATTCGCTGAAACATTCAACTTCGATTACTGGCAAATACAGAACAGATCGAAACACACCGTGTTTCCTTTAACATGGTTCCGCCACAGGAAGAGTAGCTGCAGGCTGAAGATTGTGTCTATACGTGACTGTTACATGACTTAATAAACAAGGTAAAAATGTCCATTATGGATCATAACTTTGATATACAAGTCATCCATGTCAAATGACAATCCAATACCATACCCAGTTCCTTGGTTAAAGAGAGTTAAGTGTTAACTTAGACGGTATTGGAAAGGCCACAGGAACAACAGGCATAAGAGGTACAGTATACAGAAGTTAAACTTGATTACATGCAAACAATGCAATGTTATTATAATTACCACAATTTACAAGAGCTTTGCCAAAAAAAAAAAAAAAACTAATGTGTTTCATCTTTAATATTTTGCAAGAGGGTGACCCTCTCCATTCAACAAAGGAAAAACTAAAATAACGTACGGCGTTCTTACATTATGGAATAGAAAAAAAAACAAATGTTTACTTTGAAGGTGACAGCAAAGTAGAGAACATAACATTGGCTGACAAGTGCTTTCAATGATCACTCCGTTCTGATGTTAACTGCAAATGACGACATCTAGAACAGTCATCAATAGGAATGTTACAAAGTCATTCAAGGCCAACTTAAAAGTAGCCCAGGCCCCTCAGCAAGAGTACCATTCAAAATATCTCCATTTGGTCCCAGAAAACAATGATTCACATTCTGCTTGGCCAACCTCTCCCTTCAGAACAAGGCATTAGCCACAGTTGTTCTGAAAACAACTTGACACATCCACTTTCCAGCGGGTGAATATGAAATAACAGTCCCCCCCATCGAGTTACCTCATAATAATTACATTTCATGCAATAACCATTGCAAACCATCATTCACTAATTATACACACTAAGCCTGTTGGATTACTTGAGTAAAACATTAAAAGGGATACTTCTGAATTTTGGGACTTCCCCAGAGTCAGATGAACTCGTCCATACCATTTGTATGTCTCTGCGTACAGTTTGAAGGAAGTTGCTAACTAGCGTTAGCGCAATTACTGAAAGTCTATGGTTAGCATTGGTTCACAAAACGTCCTCTAACTTCCCTCATACTTGACACAGAGACATAAACATGGTATCCACAAGTTCATCTGACTCTGGGGGAAGGAGATAAAGAGCCTTGTTGCCAAAATCCTGAAGTATCCCTTAAGGCATCAGACAGAGCATGTACTGTTTTAAGCATAATGGCGGGCACCATGTTCTATGAAAATCCATACTGAAATCACTTGCTTGACAGGTGAGTCTTCTCAGTCTCCACAAGCTGGAGTGCCAGGTGCATTTTTCTTTTTCATTGACAGGCTACAAAATACCCTGGCGACATTGATGAAACAACATGGCCACCAAACCCATCTTCTCCGTTTCCTCACGTTGACTCCAGCGTGTCCAGCTGGAACACATTGTGATTGGTCGGAGTGGTGAAGTAGAGCTGCTCATTGGACGAGGAGCGGTTGTCACATGGGCTGTGCAGCCCCAGTGTCCTCTCAAAGTCCAGCAGCTGGCCCATGAAGTTGAAGTTGGGGGAGATGTTGGACTTCTTCCTCTTGACAAAGTCGTAGGCGTCATTGAGTGACAGGTTGAGCCTCTGCATCAGGTAGGCCACGGTCACGGTAACGGAACGGCTGATGCCAGCCAGACAGTGTACGAGGACGCCACACTGCTTGGACCGAGCCTCATCTACAGGTACAAGTGAGGAAGAAGGTCAGCATGGGTCAAATAGCACTGGCTGTTTGATCAGAACACATAACCCTAAGACTCTCTGGGTGTGGGGTCCAACAAAGAAGAGGTCATATGGCCCAACACAGAAGAGGTAAACATGTAAGCCTACATCTTGTCGTTTGCTCACAAGGATCAAGGGAGACAGGAAGTAGACCTTTATCTTTGTTGAATGACACACCTCCCTTCATCAAAAGGAACATTATGTATAGTGAAAAATCGCAGGCATTCCACAACCCTCTATTATGGAGTCACATTAAAACACCATTCTTAGATTCTTTGTGATTTATGTTGCTGTTGAAAGGCGTAATCCTACGTACACAATTCAAGCTAACTTTACGTGACACCCCAGAGCATGACTCAAGGCTGGGTCACCGAACGTTTTCACATCCTCTACTTAATTATGACAGTGCCACATGCAGACTACTGATGCCCGGAGCGGTCAGTCCTCACCTTAGCTAGCTAGTCTTCATCGTGTGCCGCTGTACGCCTTTGACGTTGAGGTTTATTAGTTCTACAGTAAAAGATCCACTTCAATCTACACAAGAACAGGCAACAGGCTTACTTCTATCGAGAGAAGTAAGCAAACAAGTATGGCGAAACGCCCTGCACTAAACCTAACCCACAACCAGGATGTGTCAGACTCATGACCTGATAACCAAACACAGGCAGCCACAGAGAGTGGAAGCCATGTTTCCTTCTTCTTACCACTAAACCCCCACCGACAAAACTATCACACAACAAGCCTGGAAACACCATTAGCACAAGAGTGTTTCAGGTGCTGCTGTGGGTTTCAGTAAGTTTAAAAAAAAGATTCCCCCCCATCTTAAAATAACAGACATACTACATTAGCAATGATCCAGGAAGTTCCTCTATTGCAGCGCTCAGTAGCAACGGACTTCATTCCAGCTCTCTTTTAAGAAGTTATGTTGAATTGGGACATTGATAACCGGAATTGAAAATCTAAGTAAAAGCCCTAGGTTCATCACACAAGGGGGTTTCAGTGATGAGCAATGCCATTTGGGTATATACCAGGAACTGAGAGATAATGATTCATATCGTAATCAAAATATGACTAAAGTAAAACAAGAACATTAGGTGGCTAGCAACCAACTTCCTATTTCTCACTGTAATAAAAAAAGAAGCGTATGATATTTACGTCATTTAGCAGATACTCTTATCCAGAGCGAAAAAAAATGCATACATTTTCATACTGGTCCCTTTCGGGAATTGAACGCACAACAATGGTGTTGCACGTGCCATGCTCTACCAACTGAGCTACACGGGACATCATATACTCGGTGTGCCTGTTTATCATTTCCTATATGCCGCATTCATAAAATATATTAACTCTTGGAACACAGTGTGATCGATCAGGTTCTCTCCCACCTAGTCGGCTACTCACCGATGAAGGATATGGCCTCTGGAAAGAACTGGGACAGGTTCTGACTCCAGTGGTCGGAGATGGGGATCTGCTTGTACTTGAAGAGGCCGTCATGTTCAAACATGTTGGGGAGGTTGGGTGTGACGTTCAGGATGTACTTGATGTTGTACTGGCCCAGCACATCCAGGTTGGTGGAGTCTTTGGCACAGCCCAGGTAAAGGTAGGGGAGGATCTGGACTGGGAAGGCAGGTTGGTTGTTGGGAAGGGGGCTCTCCTCAGACTCGGTCGCACTGCTCGGCTCGCGGTCCGACTCACCATCGGAGAGGTCGGAACTGATCCGGAGACTTCCAAAGCCTAGGACGGACAGCGGTGGTGAAGAGCTGGGACAGCAGCTGTCCAGAAGGGTCTCGCAGTGCTCCGAGTACTCAGTCTGAAACTTCACAAATCCCCCTAAGATCAAAAGAGCCAAGGAGTTATAATGTTGTTTATTCATTGTGTTATCCTATGCATCACAGCCAAGCAACATATTCATATAATTATTTTCTATCATTCAAAGTGTAACAACTGCACAGAGATTGGGAATAAATATTATTTATTTGAGTTGATATAATACGTGACATGTGGTCTAATGACGTAATAGGCTATAATATATTTGGATTATTATGAATAACGTGATCAGGGCTGAGTAAATAACAATTTCATGCTATGTATACTATAACTAAGAACTGCACTGGCAATAGTTATCTCCTTCACAGCAGACCATTCATGAAATGCATGCCCTTTTCCTGTAGTAGCAAAACATGGCGCAGCCATTTTGGAATTTTAATTGACACTCTCAGTCACACTACTTCTCAAAGTTTCAGAGATAATGATGTACATTCAAAACTAAGATGTATCATACATACTATCTATCTACATAATTAAGATTTATTCATTGGCGTTGTTTGTCGTAATATTTATGAAAACATTTTTTATTTTATTTGTACCCTATTTTACAAACCGTGCCAGGAAAGTTAGACCACTATAGGCTACATTTCCCAAAACAACTTGGAAAAACAATATGGCAAACATTCAACTTGCCTTCCAGGTAATATGCTTTACAGCCGTCGTCCCATAGTTTCTGAAGAAGTAGTCCCAGTACCGAACCAGTGGCCCCATCCTGCCAGTCCACAGTGCACTCATCGTACAGAATCACTGTATCCGTATTACAACGTCCAACGAATTTCTCCTTGTCTTCGTGGTTGGGGATGATAGTTCGGATGGGTATGTTGCCTTTCTTGAATCTTCGCAGCATCAACCCTGGTATGGCCAAATTGATGGCCGTTTCTATGTGGGATGATTCATAAAGTTCGTGCGATCGGCAGTCCAACAGAAGCAGCGAACTTCCCCCGGATTCCAACTCTACCTGCAGCCATTCCACGCTTTTACTCGGCGTCACATTAGTCATATCGAACGAAATATCATGTTACATTCATGCAAGTAACACACAAATGTCGCTACATTGTACACCGAGTGGCGGCTAACTTCGCAGGGCAAACACTGTAACGTGTTAACTTCAAACATCAAATCTCAAATGTTGCGATAATGACATACTTCTAATGTATCACTTTCTTTAGAGCGGGAGCGTTGATTTCCCTACTCCAATATCCATCTGACCTTGTAGGTTACTCACCACTTATCCACTCGCCCAGGGAAGCAAATACTAGTACATTTTTCCCCTGTGAAATAATAACACCAGACATTAAATATACGATCAACTTTCTACACTGACAATCGCACTAGTTGGAACACGTTCTCCTTTTTACCATTCCGATGCAGAGGAAATGTAGTTGACAGTGGAGAAACTCAAGAGGGAGGTGCTTCAATTTAAAGACATAGAAGGAGATTGCTAAATGTGTTTTATGGTCCCTCCTATAGGCTATTACTGTGTAATCAATAACCTATTGGGTAGTGTCTTATGATGTTGACCGTTTTTCAAATGATGAAATTAGGCCTACAGAAAATGCATTGTTCATTTGCATTATTAAACCAGGTCTATTCACTCATTTATGATGTTAAACAAGTAAACTGTACAACATAATCCATTGCAGCCACACTACCGTCTCTTTTGACGTTTGTACGCAGTGGTGGTTCTATTCTTGGTCAATGTGTGGTCATATCAATGTAAATATTTGCATATGAAGTTCCACAGTTTAGCCTTGATGATCGTTTTACTGGATGCTTGCCACAACACAATATTTGAGATTATATCCTGTTACATCATTGAACCTCATCCTCTCCATTCTCATGTCATGCTGGTTTTGAACAGGGCTCGGTTGATTTGGGATTCTGATGTTGGGTGTACAGTCCCCTAAATTGTCTGCTCTCCTTTGATCATGTTGTATAGAATTCCACGCAATTACTAGTGTGCTGGTGACACTGTCTGTGATTTATTTAGAATTCAAGGCCCACTTAACCAGCATGACTACCACAGCATTCTGCAGTGATATGCCATCCCATCTGGTTTGCTCTTAGTGGGACTACAATTAGTGCTCTTAGTGGAACTACATTGTTTTTCAGCATGATAATGACCCAAAACACACCTCCAGGCTGTGTAAAGGATTGTTGACCAAGAAGGAGAGTGATGGAGGGCTGCATCAGATGACTTGAACTCCACAATCACCCAACCTCAACCAAGTTGAGATGGTTTGGGATGAGTTGTGAAGAGTGAAGAAAAAGTAGCCAACATGTGCTCAGCATACTCATTCGAGACTGTTGGAAAGCACTCCAGGTGAAGCTGGTTGAGAGAATGCCAAGAGTGTGCAAAGCTGACATCAAGGCAAAGGGTGGCTATTTTGAATAATGTAAAATATATTTTGATGTGTTTAACACTTTTTTGGTTACTACATGATTTCAATTGTGGTTTATTTCATAGTTTTGATGTCCTCACTACTCTACAGTGTAGAGAATGAGTAGGTGTGTTCAAACTGGTACTGTATGTCTTGCCAGAAGAGATATTTTGCTCTTTTTCTTTCATAAAAAAACCAGAGGATTTTGTGTTTTGTTATCATCACATTGTGGACTACAAAGACGATGATTGCTGTGGCAAGAATCCACAGGACCACCCTCAGTGTCTGTTTTTGTGTGTGAGAGAAAGAGAATGTGTGTGTGTGTGTGCTAAAGAGAGAGAGGGAAAGAGTGTGTTTGTGTTGAGTGCAATGGGAAGCCAGCCATTCAGCTCATCTGTCTGTGCATGTGAGTGGGGGAGACACAGATGTGCAGCGCTCGCAGGATTAATGCAAAAAGGAGGGGAGCAGAGCTGAACCTTCTCTCTCTCTCTCTCTCTCTCTCTCTCTCTCACACACACACACATGTGTTGTCTTCTCACCCACATGCATGCACCCTGTTTTCTCCCCAGAGAGTATGCAGTGCAGAGGCATGGGTCCTGCCTCTGTTCTGCCCTGATAAGGAACTGCAGGGTGTGCATTTAATCTGTGATGAATGATGTAGGTGTAAGACAATTTGGTCAAATGCAGAACGTAGTGTAAGGAACATTCTGCCAAGTGCACTAGTGGTGCTGGTCGCTTGACTAGTGCACTCAGAGAAGCTTTCCAATTACATAATAATCGCAGAATGTGAGCTCATGGTAATTCTCTCTCGTTCTCTCTCTCTCTCTCTCTCTCTCTCTCTCTCTCTCCCTCAGGAACAGCAGGAATATCTTTGATTTGCAGGATCCTGACTTTGCATGTCGACAGCGTTGCTTTGAACCCTCTCCCTCACCCCATTATGTACAGTGCTCTTGTCATGTGCAGATGTTAAGTGTGTAGCAGAGGCAGAGGCTGGTGGGAGGAGCTTTATGAGGACAGGCTCATTGCTATGGCGTGGTTGATGTGGTTGATGTGTTTGATACCGTTCCAATAATTCCAGCCATTCCAACGAGCCCGTTCTCCTATAGCTCCTCCCAACAGCCTCTTCTGGCATGTAGGTAACCCTCGTAAATAATAGAGTGACGGCTTTAACCATGGCACTTTTTCACGTTGTTAAACGGCTTCAACTCTACACTAGAAAATGTGGACAGACGAAATTAGATGGTTTCTTTCATATTTATATACTGACAAATTAACATTAACGTTAAAACGGTTCAAACGTATTGTCTTCAAATCATTGATTAACCCATAGACCAAGTGCGTGTTGCATTATTCCCGTCTAGTGTCACATTGCAATTGCTGCACTCACGGTAAATGAGGCAACCCGACTCCTTGAAATAAGGTGCGCTGGTGCTCCCTCTGGTGGAAAGAAGAAAGGCACGTTGAATGCACCGATCAGCTACACTGTGCGGTGCGAATATGCTACGATCACGATGATATTCACACACTTTGATAGTGTGTCAAATGGAACCCCAAGTAGTGACCCGAGTTATGAAGGGTCTCATGACCAAGTGGCCTTACGGCATATGAAGTGTAAAAGTACGAAGGAGCAAATGGAAATTGCATGTTGAGCTCAAGCTTATGCCAAGGTCGCACAGAAGAATTGGCTGTGCAAGAGCCCTCCCGAAGGCCAATGATAGTATTTGACACTTACCGCCAACTCCACCCCAAATTCCAGCACCTCCTCTCTGGCGGCAAGTATAGGCAACCAAAAGTCAAAACAAACAGAGCCAGGGACTCTTTTATTTCAAATTCAATACTGTAACTTAATAAAATGTTGGACTAATAGCACTTTAGCACCTGCACATGAATTAACATGTTCAAGCAGGCCATTTTTTTTACATTTCTATCATGAACCTGCACTTATCAAGTCTACTTGCTCACAAATATCCTTCGCGATTTTAATGTTGCTTGTTTAATGTGTCTGGTCTGTATGTATTGTGAATGCTGCAAAAATGAATGGCCTCTTTGAGGACATTAAAGCTTTCTGAATCTGTCAAGCACTAATGTGTAATATGCTGGAATGTTGACTTTCCATTTGAAGCCTTCTAAACCTAGATTAGTTAGAGTCAAAACAGTGAATGAGCTTCGTCAATTCAAGAGGTGACGTGTTCTTCTCGGCCTGAGAGTCTTTTGCTAACGTTAAAGGAGCGATTATTGAAGATTGAAGGCCCAGAGTTATATGGGAAGTGCATGAAGGGGCACAATGCTACATTCTTCAACACGTTGAAACAGTTAAGAGGGGGATTTTACTATGATTTAGGTGTTGGCTCAAGGGTGCCGTTAAGAGGAATAGGCACACCCCAAGGTTAACATCTACGAAAAATGACTTACATATTGACATAGAAATGCATGAGCAACATTGAATGCGTGTAGGTTCTATTCCTTTGGACCAACTGTATCCAAGTCCTCCATGTCAGAAAAACATTCTAAAATGCATAGAGATAAGAGTTATACAGTGTGTGTTCTCACAGTGGTTGCAGATTTGTTGAATCCCTCCGGTGAGATGTGGCAGAGCAGAGTTTATATTTAATGTTTGTCAAAGCTGATATTTGGTTGAGATAATGTTAAATAATATAATTTCCAGTTGCTCAAAACACAACATAATAGCCAAAAGCATAATTTTCCCCAACCATTTACTTGTAAATAAGAATATTTCATAAATGGTGATAGAATTATACATAGATAAGAGAATAAATATCTTAAAATATCATTTCTGGGGTTAAAATGTCAGGCCCTGGCCGATATCATGTTACTCATGCCGATGACTTCTCTCTCTCTGTCATCAGCTCAAAATCTAGCGGCTGCTGGCAGAAGTTACACTCCCCTGACGAGTGAAGCTTCAGCTCCAGACCTACCTCCTTCCAGGCCTTCACCAGATGCTCTGTGGAGAGAAAAACATTCATATTTAATCAATCGCAATTGTAACTCCTGGATTCAAAACCACAAAGACTCATTGGGGTGTGTGCTTTCCCGAAAAAGTACTACCATTATCTGGAGTGTGTGATGTGGGGTGGGGGCGATGCGGAGGCCCTCCTCTCCCCTGGCCACCATGGGGTAATTGATGTCTTGCACGTAGATATGGTAGCGAGACATCATGATGTCACACACCTCTGTATTCTTCGCAGGGTCCACCACCTGGAACAATGGGTCAAAGATTAATCATCAGGTGATAATATAAATTGCTTTCTTCAGGGATGAAATATAACATCCAAAGTTGATAGGATTTTCCGTCTCTCGTTTCCATGGTTTGAATCTCGATTAACAGGCCAGGCTTACCCTGACAGGGATGATGTGGCTGGGGCAGTGGACCGTGGACTGAGTCCATCAGCATCTGGTGCAGCAGCTTGACATTCCTCTGGTGTTTCCTGCGCAGCACGCGGCCCTCCCTCCTCCCCATTCAGGGTCTGGATGGACTCCCGGGCCAAGGCCAACAGCATGGGGGGGCAGCGAGGTGAAGATGAAGCCTACTGCGTAGAAGCCCACAGTGTCCACCAGGGCACCAGGGCATTGGTACCGACGATGTAGCCGCCAACAAAACCAAGCGCCCTACCTGGGAAGAATAAATGAGGTAAGGTAAGGCATAAACCAGGTAAAGATGTATTTAATTAATATGACGGTCTGGGTGGAAAAAGTACTCAATTGTCATACTTAAGTAAAAGTAAAGATACTGTCACGTCTTGGTCTTAGTATTTAGTGTTTTCGTTAATTAGTTGGTCAGGCCAGGGTGTGACATGGGTTTATGTTGTTGTATTTCGTAGTGGGGTTTTTTAGTTATTGGGATTGCGGCTGAGTAGGGGTGTTGCATAGGTTTGGCTGCCTGAGGCGGTTCTCAATCAGAGTCAGGTGATTCTCGTTGTCTCTGATTGGGAACCGTATTTAGGTAGCCTGGGTTTCACTTTGTATTTCGTGGGTGATTGTTCCTGTCTCTGTGTAGTTTCACCAGATAGGCTGTACTTAGGTTTCACGTTCCGTTTGTTGTTTTTTTGTATTTATTAGTTATTTCATGTATCATTCCGTTTTTCTTCATTAAAAAACATGAGTAACCAACACGCTGCATTTCGGTCCGACTTTCTTGCGACAAACGAAGAATGCCGTTACAGATACCTTAATAGAAAATGATTCAAGTAATAGCGAGTCACCCAGTAAAATACTACTTGAGTAAAAGTCTATTTGGTTTTAAATATACTTAAGTATAAATAGTAAATGTAATTGCTAAAATATATCAAATGCAAAAATATACATTATTTCAAATACCTTATATTAAAATGTATGGAGTAAAAAGTACATTATTTTCTTTTACGGCAAACCAGACGGCACTATTTTCTTGCCAGGGGCACACTCCAACACTCAGACATCATTTACAAACGAAGCGAGTGTTTAGTGAGTCTGCCACGTCAGAGGCAGTAGGGAAGACCAGGGATATTCTCTTCATAAGTGTGTGAATTAGGTAATTTTTCGGTCCTGCTAAGCATTTAAAATGGACTTTTGGGGCTCAGGTAAAATGTATGGAGTAAAAAGTACATTATTTTCTTTCGGTATGTACAGTAGTAAAGTAAAAGTAAAAGTTGTCAAAAATATAAATAGTTCAGTACAGAAAACCCCAAAAACTACTTAAGTAGTACTTTCAACTTTCAAAACGAGACAGCCTATAGGGAGGAGATCAAAGACCTGGCCGGGTGGTGCCAGAATAACAACCTATCCCTCAACGTAACCAAGACTAAAGAGATGATTGTGGACTACAGGAAAAGGAGGACTGAGCACGCCCCCATTCTCATCGACAGGGCTGTAGTGGAGCAGGTTGAGAGCTTCAAGTTCCTTGGTGTCCACATCAACAACAAACTAGAATGGTCCGAACACACCAAGACAGCCGTGAAGAGGGCATGACAAAGCCTATTCCCCCTCAGGAAACTAAAAGATTTGGCATGGGTCCTGAGATCCTCAAAAGGTTCTACAGCTGCAACATCGAGTGCATCCTGACTGGTTGCATCACTGCCCGGTATGGCAATTGCTCGGCCTCTGACCGCAAGGCACTACAGAGGGTAGTGCACACGGCCCAGTACATCACGGGAGCTAAGCTGCCTGCCTTCTAGGACCTCCACACCAGGCGGTGTCAGAGGAAGGCCCTAAAAATAGTCAAAGACCCCAGCCACCCTAGTCATAGACGGTTTTCTCTAGTACCGCATGGCAAGCTTTACCGGAGTGCCAAGTCTAGGACAAAAAGGCTTCTCAACAATTTTTATCCCCAAGCCATAAGACTCCTGAACAGGTAATCAAATGGTTACCCGGACTATTTGCATTGTGTTCCCCCCCCCAACCCCTCTTTTTACGCTGCTGCTACTTTCTGTTTATCATATATTCGTAGTCACTTTAACTATACATTCATGTACATACTACCTCAATTGGGCCAATCAACTAGAGCTCCCACACATTGGCTAACCGGGCTATCTGCATTGCTATCTGCGTCCATGGGGTGCACCATCTCAAAGGCCACAATCATAAGGGTGGTAGGGTCAGACTTAAGTAGCAGCACTATTACATGTTTGATGTCGTTGTGATGGAAGATTCACTTCTTGGCCCCACTGTTCCTTATACCCTGCATCACTGATGCACGGTTCCCTGCATCTCACGACCTGGGAGCAGGAAAACCATAATTGCTGTTTTTATTGCAGATCATTAAGAGCTCATTCTGTCCATGAGCATGTCATAGAATTGTAAAATGAAGCTACTATAGAACACAGGAAAGAACAAGAGTATGAAATACTACTCTGTTTGGATCAGTCATGTCAGAATCAGCATCAGTACCCGGCAGTGTGTTACCCAGAGTGAACACTGTGGCGGGACGTGCAGAGCAGCGCAGCGTCTTTGCCACGCAGGTCGGCCAGCTCGTACTCCAAGTCGACCTGGAACTTACTTCAAGTCGACCTGGAACTTACTGGTCCATGAGGATGTTCCGTGTTCCTCTTGCTCACGCACCGTGCTTCTGTAATGTATCCCTAAAGATAGAGAAGAGAGGCATTTGATAAGAGATTGTCGTCTTGCCTGGAAAACTATGGGTGGAACTACACATTTCTAAAATGAATACAATGTTATAACTGCATGCCTATGGCTAGGATCTCTGTCCATCTCGTTGACCTCCATCCATCTTAAACCATCCTTAATCAACTATCTACAGTTCCTGTGACCTTTGTGCCCCACTCACATGATGGCCTGAAAGGCTCTGGGTCGCCGGCTCATGCCCAGGTCGTCATTGCTGCACCACACAGACACATCTCTCTTCATGAGAAGCGACTCTGAGCAGTTGTCTGCCATGGGGAAGGACTTGGCGCGCCCTTTCACCGTCGTAAACATCCGGTAGCTATGATCTTTCTTCCCGGCGTCAATCTTCTTCTTGAAGAACTTGTGGTAGTGGAAGTTGGCACACGCTTCAAGAGAAATAACGACGGGTAAGGTCTTTGTCACTGTAGTTTGGATGCAGCCTCTTTCTAAAATCAGGGATGTCTGAACAGTCGTTACACAAAAATATAACATGTAGCCCCAAGTGTACCAGGATACATGTGAGCAGGTGTTTACCTTCGTGCAGGTTGTCTCGTACTAAGTGAGAGACCTTAGGGGGGCGCTGTTTCAGCATGTTCTTCAGGGTGCCTGGGTCAGCCCTGTCAGCATTGATCGGGACCCACAGTGGGATACACCTTGGACTCAGACTTCTCTGTATCAATAAAGGGGGATAAAGACGGTTTAAAAGAGTGATCAACTAGACTCCTACAGTAGCAAAACCACTTCCACCTCACCTAGGTTGCTTTTACTAGTAGTTCTACTAGACTAGGTGTAGTATGACAAAATTCCTGGGATTTCTTGAAAGGTGACTATCCACACCAAGCTTTCTTTAACACACATATAACTGCTTACACAACTGAGTGGAAAAGGTCAAAGACCGGTCGCATTTTTACCTGTGTGGACTGTACTCCTGTCCTGTATTTCCTCTGACAGCTCGATGCGGGCCTCCCTCACCACGTTGGTGTTCTTCTGCACCATTTCAGCCATCAGGAAAGGGAATTTGGAGCACACCGGCTGGCCAGCATGGGGCATTGGGTGGCCCGGGTGTAGCTGGACCCCCTGCTCTGACTCTACCATCAACAACAGGAGGTCATTTGATTAACTTAAATACATGTATCCGTCTTTGATTTAATTGTGTAGGCCTATTAGTGCACTGAGGAAAATATGAAAATACACTGAACGGAAATATAAACTCAACATGCAAAAATTTAAAATATTTTGCTGAGTTACAATTCACGTAAGGAAATCAATATACCCTCATGAAGACAGCTAGTCTGTCGAAACGTTGCAATTTAGATTATTAAATTATTTAATCTGAGCTCCTAGAGTGTGCGGCTCTCCTTTTCGTTTTCATGTAAGGAAATCAGTCAATTTAAATACATTAATTTGACCCTAATCTATGGATTTCACATGACTGGGAATACAGTTATGCATCTGTTGGTCTCAGATACCTTAAAGAAAAGGTAGGGTGTGGATCAGAAAACCAGTCAGTATCTGGTGTGACCACCATTTGCCTCATGCAGCACGACACATCTCCTTTATATAGAGTTGATCAGGCTGTTGATTGTGACTTGTCCCAATCCACTTCAATGGCTGTGCAAAGTTGCTGCATATTGGCAGGAACTGGAACACCCTGCCGTACACGTCGACCCAGAGCATTCCAAACATGCTCAATGGGTGACATGTCTGGTGAGTATGCAGGCCATGGAAGAACTGGGACATTTTCAGCAACCAGGAATTGTGTACAGATCCATGCACATGGGGCCGTGTATAATCATGCTGAAACATGAGGTGATGGCGGCGGATGAATGGCACGACAATGGGCATCAGGATCTAGTCACGGTATCTCTGTGTATTTAAATTGCCAGAGATCAAATGCAAATGTGTTTGTTGTCCGTAGCTTATGCCTGCCCATACCATAACCCAACCACCACCACGGGGCACTCTGTTCACAACGTTGACATCAGCAAACCACTCACTCACAAAATGTCTGACATCTTGTACAGTTGAAACCGGGATTCATTCGTGAAGAGCGCACATCTCCAGCGTGCAAATGCCCATCGAAGGTGAGCATTTGCCCACTGAAGACAGTTACGAGGCCGAACTGCAGTCAGGTCAAGACACTGGTGAGGACGACAAGCACTCAGATGAACTCCCCTGAGACGATGTCTGAAAGTTTGTGCAGAAATTCTTTGGTTGTGCAAACGCACATCTTCGTCAGCTGTCCGGGTGGCTGGTCTCAGATGATCCAGCAGGTGAACAAGCTGGATGTGGAGGTCCTGGGCTGGTGTGGTTACACCTGGTCTGCGGTTGTGAGGCCGGTTGGATGTACTGCCAAATTCTATAAAACAACATTGGAGGCGGCTTACGGTAAAGAAATGAACATTCAATTCTGGTGGACATTCCTGCTGTCAGCATGCCAATGGCACACTCCCTCAAAACTTGTGGCATTGTGTTGTGTCACAAAACGGCACATTTTAGAGTGGCCTTTTCTTGTCCTTAGCACAAGATGCACCTGTGTAATTATCATGCTGTTTCATCAGCTTCTTGATATTCCACACCTGTGAGGTGGATGGATTATCTTGGCAAAGTAGAAGTGCTCACTAAAAGGGATGTAAAGAAATTTGTGCACAAAATTTGAGAGAAATACGCTTTTTGTGCATATGGAACATTTCAGGGATCTTTTATTTCAGTTCATGAAACATGGGACCGACAAATGTTGCATTTACATTTCTGTTCAGTCTAACCAATCTATAGTTTCGTTTTTTGACCATGGGAATGTTTTGCTCTCCACAGAGTGAAACTGACACATTCACATTCTCAAACTCAACTCTGGTTATTAACGCCAACACTGGGGTTCTTTTACACTTATGAGTGTTAATGTAACACTTACAGAGATCATTTAACACCCAAATCAACACTAGAATGTTACACTAGGTAACTAGGTAACTAGTTAACACTGGCCAATTTGATGGGGATGATTTTGATTGACGAAACTATAGCATAGTTTAGATTAAACTGTGCAACAATTTGCAGGCTTCCTTCAAAAAGTAATCTATTTTTGTTTGCCTTTCAGAGCAAACACCGAAGAACTAATCATGATAGCTAGCTAGTCATACCCAGAAGCATATAGCTAACTTTTCCTAGATAGCTAGGAGTCAATACTTCTGATGCTCTATTATGTGGCAGCTTGCGCCTAGCCCAAATTCATGATATTGAATAGAGCTAAACATTTGCATTTGGATTTGTCTTTTTTGTTTACGTAGAATAAAATAAATGTCAGAATTGTAAATATAATTGTCAAGTCAGTGGGTGGCAATTGACAACCTGTTTTCTCTCTGATAAGCAGCACAAAAAAAAGAGATCACACCACACTTGGCTGGTGAAACTTGGATGGTTAACCCGTAGACTATACAGTGCATTCGAAAAGTATTCAGCCCCCTTGACGTTTTCCAAAATCCTCATCAATCTACACATACAGTGGGGCAAAAAAGTATTTAGTCAGCCACCAATCGTGCAAGTTCTCCCACTTAAAAAGATGAGAGAGGCCTGTAATTTTCATCATCGGTGCACTTCAAATATGACAGACAAAATTAGAAAAAAAATGCAGAAAATCACCTTGTAGGATTTTTAATGAATTTATTAGCAAATTATGGTGGAAAATAACAAAAGTTGGTCAATAACAAAAGTTTATCTCAATACTTTGTATATACCCTTTGTTGGCAATGACAGAGGTCAAACGTTTTCTGTAAGTCTTCACAAGGTTTTCACACACTGTTGCTGGTATTTTGGCCCATTCCTCCATGCAGATCTCCTCTAGAGCAGTGATGTTTTGGGGCTGTTGCTGGGCAACACCGACTTTCAACTCCCTCCAAAGATTTTCTATGGGGTTGAGATCTGGAGACTGGCTAGGCCACTCCAGGACCTTGAAATGCTTCTTACGAGGCCACTCCTTTGTTGCCCGGGCGGTGTGTTTGCGATCATTGTCATGCTGAAAGACCCAGCCATGTTTCATATTCAATGCCCTTGCTGATGGAAGGAGGTTTTCACTCAAAATCTCACGATACATGGCCCCATTCATTCTTTCCTTTACACGGATCAGTCGTCCTGGTTCCTTTGCAGAAAAACAGCCCAAAAGCATAATGTTTCCACCCCCATGCTTCACAGTAGGTATGGTGTTCCTTGGATGCAACTCAGCATTCTTTGTCCTCCAAACACGATGAGTTGAGTTTTTACCAAAAAGTTATATTTTGGTTTCATCTGACCATATGACATTCTGCCAATCTTCTTCTGGATCATCCAAATGCTCTCTAGAAAACTTCAGACGGGCCTGGACATGTACTGGCTTAAGCAGGGGGACACGTCTGGCACTGCAGGATTTGAGTCCCTGGCGGCGTAGTGTGTTACTGATGGTAGGCTTTGTTACTTTGGTCCCAGCTCTCTGCAGGTCATTCACTAGGTCCCCCCGTGTGGTTCTGGGATTTTTGCTCACCGTTCTTGTGATCATTTTGACCCCACGGGGTGAGATCTTGCGTGGAGCCCCAGATCGAGGGAGATTATCAGTGGTCTTGAATGTCTTCCATTTCCTAATAATTGCTCCCACAGTTGATTTCTTCAAACCAAGCTGCTTACCTATTGCAGATTCAGTCTTCCCAGCCTGGTGCAGGTCTACAGTTTTGTTTCTGGTGTCCTTTGACAGCTTTTTAGTCTTGGCCATAGTGGAGTTTGGAGTGTGACTGTTTGAGGTTGTGGACTGGTGTCTTTTATACTGATAACAAGTTCAAACAGGTGCCATTAATACAGGTAACGAGTGGAGGACAGAGGGACCTCTTAAAGAAGAAGTTACAGGTCTGTGAGAGCCAGAAATCTTGCTTGTTTGTAGGTGACCAAATACTTATTTTCCACCATAATTTGCAAATAAATTCATTAGAAATCCTACAATGTGATTTTCTGGATTTTTCCCTCATTTTCTCTGTCATGGTTGAAGTGTACCTATGATGAAAATTACAGGACTCTCTCATCTTTTTAAGTGGGAGAACTTGCACAATTGGTGGCTGACTAAATACTTTTTGCCCCACTGGAATACCCCATAATGACAGAGTAATGTTTTTTGCACATTTATTACAAATATTTTTTTAAATATTGAGCTCAGGTGTATCATGTTTTAATTGATCATCCTTGAGATGTTTTTCAACATGATAGGAGTTCACCTGTGGTAAATTCAATTGATTGGACATGATTTGGAAATGCATACACCTGTCTATATAATGTCCCACAGTTGACAGTGCATGTCAGTATAAACCAAGCCATGCGGTTGAAGGAATTGCCTGTAGAGATCTAAGACAGGATTGTGTCGAGGCACAGATCTGAGAGAAAAAAAAGAAAGTCTGCAGCATTGAAGGCCCCCAAAAACACAGTGGCCTCCATTTTTAAATAGAAGACTCTTCCTTAAGCTGGCCGCCCAGCCAAACTAGGCAATCAGGGGGGAAGGGCCTTGGTCAGGGAGGTGACCAAGAACCCGATGGTCACTCTGACAGAGCTCCAGAGTTCCTCTGTGGAGATTGGAGAACCTTCTAGAACCTTCTAGAAGGACAACCATCTCTGCTGCACTCTACCTTTATGGTAGCGTGGCCAGGTGGAAGCCACTCCTCAGTAAAAGGCACATGACAGCCTGCTTTGAGTTTGCCAAGAGGCACTTAAAGGACTCTCAGACCATGAGAAACACGTTTTACTGGTCTGATGAAACCAAGATTTAGCTATTTGACCTGAATACCAAATGTCACGTCTGGAGGAAACCTGGCACCATTCCTACAGTGAAGCATGTTGGTGGCAGCATCATACTGTGGGGATGTTTTTCAGTGGCAAGGACTGGGAGACTAGTCAGGATCGAGGCAAAGATGAACGAAGCAAAGTACCAAGAGTTCCTTGATGAAAACCTGCTCCAGAGCTCCGAGGACCTCAGACTGGGGCAAAGGTCCACCTTCCAAAAGTGAAAAAACAATTGAATCCATTTTAGAATAAGGCTGTAATGTAACAAAATGTGGAGAATCTCAAGGAGTCTGAATACTTTCCGAATTCACTGTTTAAGGGTTGCCACTCCAGTGCCATAGTTGCAAACATTAGAACATGTTTAGGTTTTATTTAAAGTTAAATTGTCGATGTAGTTGCACGTGATAAATAACCTGGCAAATTTTTCCCTGTAGACAACAAATCAAAGTTTATTGCTCGCATACACAGTTTAGCAGATCTTATAGGGGGTACAGCAAAATGTGTTATGAACTTGAGTGAAGACCCAAAAGCGATTTTAACAGAAAACAGAGTTCTTTAATGAAAATACAGGAATGGCATAAATCCTCATCCAATGTTGTCAGCGGAACAAAAGAACGTTAGTATAGTGCAGGATGCTCCTGCCAGGCGGACTCCGACAGGACAGGACAAGGTGGAAGCAAACGAGACGACAGCTTGCTTCTGGCATCAAAAAACACAAACAAGAATCAGACACTGAAAGTAGCAGGAACAGAGAAAGAAATAGAGACCTAATCAGAGGGGAAGAGAGAACAGGTGGGGAAAGAGAGAATGAGCTAGTTAGGGAAATGTAGAACAGCTGAAGGATGAGAGACAGAGAAGGTAACCTAAAAAGACCAGCAGAGAGAGAGAATGAAGAGAAAGGACAGGAACAGACATAACAAGACATGACAGTACCCCCCCACTCACCGAGCGCCTCCTGGCGCACTCGAGGAGGAAACCTGGCGGCAACGGAGGAAATCATCGATCAGCGAACGGTCCAGCACGTCCCGAGAGGGAACCCAACTCCTCTCCTCAGGACCGTACCCCTCCCAATCCACTAGGTACTGATGACCACGGCCCCGAGGGCGCATGTCCAAAATCTTACGAACCCTGTAGATGGGTGCGCCCTCGACAAGGATGGGGGGAGGGACGAGCGGGGGCGCGAAGAACGGGCTTAACACAGGAGACATGGAAGACCGGGTGAACGCGACGAAGATAGCGGGAGAAGAAGTCGCACTGCGACAGGATTAATGACCTGGGAAATACGGAACGGACCAATGAACCGCGGGGCCAACTTGCGAGAAGCTGTCTTAAGGGGAAGGTTCTGAGTGGAGAGCCATACTCTCTGACCGCAACAATATCTAGGACTCTTGGTCCTACGCTTATTAGCGGCCCTCACAGTCTGCGCCCTATTACGGCAAAGTGCCGACCTGACCCCCTTCCAGGTGCGCTCGCAACGCTGGACAAAAGCCTGAGCGGAGGGGACGCAGGACTCGGCGAGCTGAGATGAGAACAGCGGAGGCTGGTACCCGAGGCTACACTGAAAAGGGGATAGACCGGTAGCAGACGAGGAAGCGAGTTGTGGGCGTACTCTGCCCAGGGAGCTGTTCTGACCAAGACGCAGGGTTACGAAAAGAAAGACTGCGTAAAATGCGACCAACAGTCTGATTGGCCCGTTCGGCTTGACCGTTAGACTGGGGATGAAAGCCGGACGAGAGACTGACGGAAGCCCCAATCAAACGGCAAAACTCCCTCCAAAATTGAGACGTGAACTGCGGGCCTCTGTCGGAAACGACGTCAGACGGAAGGCCATGAATTCGGAAAACATTCTCGATAATGATCTGAGCCGTCTCCTTAGCAGAAGGGAGCTTATCGAGAGGAATGAAATGAGCCGCCTTAGAGAATCTATCGACAACCGTAAGAATAACTGTCTTCCCCGCTGATGAAGGCAGTCCGGTGATAAAATCTAAAGCGATGTGAGACCACGGTCGAGAGGGAATGGGAAGCGGTCTGAGACGGCCGGCAGGAGGAGAGTTCCCAGATTTAGTCTGCGCGCAGACCGAACAAGCGGCGACAAATCGCGCGTCACGTTCCCGAGTGGGCCACCAGAAACGCTGGCGAATGGAAGCGAGCGTACCCCGAACGCCGGGGTGGCCGGCTAACTTGGCAGAGTGGGCCCACTGAAGAACGGCCGGACGAGTAGGAACGGGAACGAACAGAAGGTTCCTAGGACAAGCTCGCGCGACGGAGTGTGAGCGAGTGCTTGCTTTACCTGCCTCTCAATTCCCCAGACAGTCAACCCGACAACACGCCCCTCAGGGAGAATCCCATCGGGTCGGTGGAGACCTCAGAAGAACTGAAGAGACGAGATAAAGCATCAGGTTTGGTGTTTTTGAGCCCGGACGATAAGAAATAACAAACTCGAAACGAGCGAAAAACAGAGCCCAACGAGCCTGACGCGCATTAAGTCGTTTGGCTGAACGGATGTACTCAAGGTTCCTATGGTCAGTCCAAACGACAAAAGGAACGGTCGCCCCCTCCAACCACTGTCGCCATTCGCCTAGGGCTAAGCGGATGGCGAGCAGTTCGCAATTACCAACATCATAGTTACGTTCTGACGGCGATAAGCGATGAGAGAAAAACGCGCAAGGATGGACCTTGCCGTCAGAGAGAGAGCGCTGAGAAAGAATGGCTCCCACGCCCACCTCTGACGCGTCAACCTCAACAACAAACTGTCTAGAGATGTCAGGTGTAACAAGAATAGGTGCGGATGTAAAACGATTCTTAAGAAGATCAAAAGCTCCCTGGGCGGAAACGGACCACTTAAAGCACGTCTTAACAGAAGTAAGGGCTGTGAGAGGAGCTGCCACCTGACCGAAATTACGGATGAAACGACGGTAGAAATTAGCGAAGCCCAGAAAGCGCTGCAGCTCGACGCGTGACTTAGGAACGGGCCAATCAATGACAGCCTGGACCTTAGCGGGATCCATCTTAATGCCCTCAGCGGAAATAACGGAACCGAGAAAAGGGACAGAGGCGGCATGAAAAGTGCACTTCTCAGCCTTCACATAAAGACAGTTCTCCAAAAGGCGCTGGAGGACGCGTCGCACGTGCTGAACATGAATCGAGAGAGACGGTGAAAAAATCAGGATATCGTCCATGTAAACGAAAACAAAATGTTCAGCATGTCTCTCAGGACGTCGTTAACTAGTGCCTGAAAGACAGCTGGAGCGTTAACGAGGCCGAAAGGAAGAACCCGGTATTCAAAGTGCCCTAACGGAGTGTTAAACGCCGTCTTCCACTCGTCCCCTTCCCTGATGCGCACGAGATGGTAGGCGTTACGAAGGTCCAATTTGGTGAAAAACCTGGCTCCCTGCAGGATCTCGAAGGCTGAAGACATAAGAGGAAGCGGATAACGATTCTTAACTGTTATGTCATTCAGCCCTCGATAATCCACGCATGGGCGCAGGGACCCGTCCTTCTTCTGAACAAAAAAAAACCCAGCTCCGGCGGGGGAGGAGGAGGAGACTATGGTACCGGCGTCGAGCGAAACCGACAAATAATCCTCGAGAGCCTTACGTTCGGGAGCCGACAGAGAGTATAATCTACCCCGGGGGAGTAGTTCCCGGAAGGAGATCAATACTACAGTCATACGACCGGTGTGGAGGGAGAGAAGTGGCCTTGGAACGACTGAACACCGTGCGCAGATCGTGATACTCCTCCGGCACCCCTGTCAAATCGCCAGGCTCCTCCTGTGAAGAAGAGACAGAGGAAACAGGAGGGATAGCAGACATTAAACAGGTTACATGACAAGAAACATTCCAGGATAGGATAGTATTACTAGACCAATTAATAGAAGGGTTATGGCGCACTAGCCAGGGATGACCCAAAACAACAGGTGTAAAAGGTGAACGAAAAATTAAAAAAGAAATGGTTTCGCTATGATTACCAGAGACAGTGAGGGTTAAAGGCAGCGTCTCACGCTGAATCTTGGGAGAGAACTACCATCTAAAGCGAACAAGGCCCTGGGCTCCCTAACTGTCTGAGAGGAATGTCATGTTCCCGAGCCCAGGTCTCGTCCATAAAACAGCCCTCCGCCCCAGAGTCTATCAAGGCACTGCAGGAAGCAGATGAACCGGGCCAGCGGAGATGGACCGGAAAGGTAGTGCGTGATCCAGAAGGAGAGGCCTGAGTAGTTGCGCTCACCAGTAGCCCTCCTCTTACTGATGAGCTCTGGCTTTTACTGGACATGAGGTGAACCTGTCTTGTGAGGTCGGAGACTTGGACGGCCAGGGTCTCAACGGCATGTTGAGCAGCAGACAATTCCTCCTCGTGTCTGCCTAGCATCGCTCCCTGGATCTCGACGGCGGAGTGAAAGGGTCCGGAGCCGCTGGGTCCATTCTTGGTCTGATTCTTCTGTTATGAACTTGAGTGAAGACCCAAAAGCGATTTTAACAGAAAACAGAGTTCTTTAATGAAAATACAGGAATGGCATAAATCCTCATCCAACGTTGTCAGCGGAACAAAAGAACGTTAGTATAGTGCAGGATGCTCCTGCCAGGCGGACTCCGACAGGACAGGACAAGGTGGAAGCAAACGAGACGACAGCTTGCTTCTGGCATCAAAAAACACAAACAAGAATCAGACACTGAAAGTAGCAGGAGCAGAGAAAGAAATAGAGACCTAATCAGAGGGGGAGAGAGAACAGGTGGGGAAAAGAGAATGAGCTAGTTAGGGGAAATGTAGAACAGCTGAAGGATGAGAGACAGAGAAGGTAACCTAAAAAGACCAGCAGAGAGAGAATGAAGAGAAAGGACAGGAACAGACATAACAAGACATGACAAAATGCTTGTTACTAGCTCCTACTGTAACAATGCAGTAAAATGTCAAACGAGTACACAAATAATTAAAACATTTAAATATACAAGAAATTATTAAAAACCCAAATAGCACTGTAACAGTTATACAAATGCAATATGCATGTACACCAGATTAATTTACATAAGCTATACTAAGAATTGAAGAAGTGAACGTGCCTTAGGCATGCTGCAAGGGGGCGTGAGGACTGCAGATGTGGCCAGGGCAATAAATTGCAATATCCATACTGTGAGACGCCAAAGACAGCACTACAGAGAAACAATAGGCTGAGAGAGGCTGGACTGAGGACTTGTAGGCCTGTTGTAAGGCAGGTCCTCATCAGACATCACTGGCAACAATGTCGCCTATGGGCACAAACCCACCGTCGCTGGACCAAACATGACTAGCAAAAAGTCCATCATGGTCTCGGGGGTGTGTCACATTATCATCGAACGAGCTTGTTGTCATTGCAGGCAATCTTACAGGGAAGACATTCTACAGAGAAGACATCTTACAGGCATCTTACAGACATCTTACATCCTCCTCCCTCATGTGGTACCCTTCCTGCAGGCTCATCCTGACATGACCCTCCAGCATGACAATGCCACCTGCCATACTGCTCATTCTGTGCATAATTTCCTGCAAGACAGGAATGTCAGTGTTCTGCCATGGTCAGCGAAGAACCCGGATCTCAATCCCATTGAGCACGCCTGGGACCTGTTGGATCAGAGGGTGAGGGCTAGGGCCATTCCCCCCAGAAATGTCCAGGAACTTGCAGGTGCCTTGGTGGAAGAGTGGGATAACATCTCACAGCAAGAACTGGCAAATCTGGTGCAGTCCATGAGGAGGAGATGCACTGCAGTACTTAATGCAGCTGGTGGCCACACCAGATACTGACTGTTACTTTTGATTTTGAGCCCCCCCTTTGTTCAGGTACACATTATTCAATTTCTGTCAGTCACATGTCTGTGGAACTTGTTCAGTTTATGTCTCAGTTGTTGAATATTGATATGTTCATACAAATATTTATACATGTTAAGTTTGCTGAAAATGAAAGCAGTTGACAGTGAGATAACGTTTATTTTTTTCTGAGTTTAGATATATATTAGAGTGAGCTATGTCAAGAATCCAGTATTGAAATAAATATGCGGTGTGTGTTAATACAATTTTAGTTACACTGTTTATAAACTGCATATTTGTATGTAAATACTGGATTTTTGCATTTTCTTGGATACAGTATTAGAAGTAGTAGAATGAGCTATGTCAAGAATACAGTATTTAAATACACAGTGTAAAAGGGGAAGTGTCCAGTAGTTTCATTTCTCTATAACATGGGACAGCAGTGTGGGCTGTGTTTGTGTGTGAGTGCTTGTGTGAGTGTGTGTGTGTGTGCGTGTGTTTGTGAGTATGAGGTGTGTGTGCGTGTGTGTGATAACTTGTGTGTGTTTTGTGTGAGTGAGAGTGCATCGCCAGACACATAGGCAACTGGCACTGTTACATAAATAATAGTCACTAATATAGGCTATATTACATCGACGTATAGGCCTACACTTACATGTACTATGGTTTACATGCATTTTTATAACCATCGCAAATCAAATCAAATTGTGTTGGTCACATACACATGGTCAGCAGATGTTAATGCGAGTGTAGCGAAATGCTTGTGCTTCTAGTTCCGACAGCACAGTAACATCTAACAAGTAACCTAACAGTTCCACGGCAACTACCTAATACATACAAAGCTAAAGGGATGGAATACGAATATGTACATGTAAATATATGGATGAGTGATGACCAAGCGGCATAGGCAAGATGCAATACATGGAATAAGGTACAGTATACACATGAGATGAGTAGTGTAAGATACGTCAACAATATTAAAGTGACTAGTGATCCATTTATTTAAGTGGCCAATGATTTGCGTCTGTATGTAGGCAGCAGCCTCTCTGTGTTAGCGATGGCTGTTTAACAGTCTGATGGCCTTGAGATAGAAGCTGTTTTTCAGTCTCTCGATCCCAGCTTTGATGCACCTGTACTGACCATCTACTTTGTCACGTATGTGTTATTTGACTGCAGGACCAACAATATTCTTTCCCTCAAATAAAATACCTTGCCCTGTGGGGAGTTCGAACTTGCTGTGAAAGCACATTAATATGTGTGAAACGGATAGGCGAATACAAGCTGTGTCAAGTGTTAGTAAGTAACCTAGTAAATGATGCGATGATCATGCAATATTGGCACTCAACACTTGAGACAGACCAAGTAAAGGGAAACGAAAGTAAATCTTAAATTTGGAGGTTTAAATATATCCCCTTGGTGGCCAAGTTCACCTATTTAAAAATCGCGGAAATGCCATTTGTTTGTGGAGAAAAAGTTTTAAACTTTGATAGGCTTACGCAGAATTTGTTACAGGAAATAATCACTGCCACCTGGTGAGGTTAGTATGGGGCTAAAGGCGTCCGCATACTTCCCAGCAGAAACAGTTCAGAAAAGTTTGTGCATATTATGACGACATTTTGTGATGATTTTGCTCGTTTTGGACTTGGACAAGTTTTTGGGGGCAAATCTTTGCCCCCTCGTCGGTGATTGGTCAACATAAGGGATTCTTCAATAAAGTGCCTGTTGTCATATTATGCACATTTTTGCACCAAACATCCTCGTCAGATGCAAAATTGCTCGACAAAGATCTCCTCAGCAAAAACATCAACATTAAAGTTGCACTAGGCAGGAATCGCGCCGCCATTTCCTGATTGCTAAAACTCTAAAGTTTGCCTAATTTAAGTTTAGGTCAGAAAATAAGCTAGTATAGTGTAGAGAATCATTGTACCATCTAAACCGGCCGCTGTTAAATATATTTTCCATAACCAAAAAGTGTACAAAACCAAAAGTAAAAGAAGCAAAAACAAAACTTAAGATTGGGATGCATAGAAAAAGCACACATAGAACATATCTACTGCTTCTTCTACTTGCTTTCACGTAGAATGAGAGATCTATAACTCGCATGTCTATGTGACATATTGCCACTTTAATGGCACATTTCTTGAGTTATCTATGTAGATTCATTCTGACTATTTTAAGGAAGTGTATACTGGCTAAGGCATCTCAAAATTGACAAATAGTACTATTGCCAATTTTTTAAAGCGAAGTTTTTTTGCGGGAGTACTATGCACGCATGCTTGTACAGTTCAGTGAGGCATGCTGTAGCCTTTACGTGTGCCAGTTTATCTGATGGAATTGGACAAGCTACAATGTAGCATTCTATCTCCTGCAAGTAAATTGAAAATTTGAATTGACTGATGTGCATTTTGCCAAGTGTGATGACAGCCTACTGCCTCAGTGGGCACACCAAGCTGGATGCACAATTACTAACAGCCAGTGTCTGTATGTCACAGTGTCTAAATGCCCTCCCACAGAATTTGTTTGAGGATGATACCATAACCTCTCTGGAAAGTATGCAATACCTCCCATAGAACTAGACCAGCCAATACTACCAGGAGGCCAACGAAACGTCAGACAATACACATGTACCTTTTTAGTATCCGGACACAAATAAAAAAACACTGCAACTATACCACATCAATACATGAGCGCTTGAATCCAGCCAAAATCAATTCCCACATCTCACCACAGAGTGGCAGTGTGCGATCATATCCAGCCCCCCGTAGCGCAGCTTGTTGGGCAGGTAGACCCGGCTATGGACCCCAGGGACTGGACCTCAGCTTTCACCTTGGTCTGTTGCATCGTTTCCATTTGCAACAAGGACAAAACATGCGTTCTTAAGAGATTTGCAAGAGGAGGGATGTGCAAACAGAGTTGTGCCTGGACCACAAGGTGTGATCTTATCTATTTCACAAAAGAGCTGGTAGCTAGATCAATACATACTAGGTCATACAATTGGCGAAAGATCAGAACTGGGCTGTCTGTGGAAACTAGTGATGCACGGGTCTGCTGTTTGTCCATCCCCCCCGACCTTCAATTGCAAATAATCCATCCACAACTGCCTGACTATGTTAAAGTGAAAGGCCCGCAACCGACCCTAACCTTCAAATATAGAAAATTCACTGACAGTTCCCTTTTTATTATTAAACAATTAGGTTTATCTTCAAGTTATTCATTTATTTATTGAATATTTAGGCCTATTGAATAATAGCCTAATATCTTGCTGAAAGAAAACAAATCTAACAATAGCCTAAATTGACACCTTGCGCATGCTTTGTGAGAGGAAAAATGGTCAATTAATAAATCATACCTTGCACATGCTTTGTGAAAATGCACTGTACAATTAGGCTACTTTGCCCTTGAACAATGTACTGAGCATTTCCGTTTTACTTGAGCATTTAGGCTTACGTTGGAACTCCTTCAAGACAGTTGGAAAGGCATTCCTCATGAAGCTGGTTGAGAGAATTCCAAGAGTGTGCAAAGCTGTCATCAAGGCAAAGGGTGTCTACTTTGAAGCATATAAAATATGTTTTGATTTGTTTAACACGTGTGCTATTTAATAGTTGTGATGTCTTCACTATTATTCTACAATGTAGAATATAGTAAAAAATATATATGTCAATTCATGCTGCAAGACCTCTGTTAGGATAGAGGATGTCCTCCGGAAGTTGTCATAATTACTGTGTAAGTAGAGAGAGAAACATGAGCCTCTTAGGTTTTGTATTGAAGTCAATGTACCCAGAGGAGGACAGAAGCTAGCTGTCCTCCGGCTACATTATGGTGCTACCCTACAGAGGGCTGTTGAGGCTATTGTTGACCTTCATAGCAAAACAGTGTGTTATAATCAATTATAGCTTTATCTAAAAGGAATATCTTTTGAAATGTTTCACTTAAAAAAAAAATGAAATTCACTGAGGAGGATGGTCCTCCCCTTCCTCCTCTGAGGAGCCTCCACTGCTAAAAACACACTCAGAAAATGCTGCTTACGTGTCATAAAACAGGAGTGAAGGACTACAAGCTTACAGTTTCTTCAGAGGAGGTTAGTGGAGACTAGGGGCATGTTTACGACACGGACCGACCCACCTGGCTTTCAGCTATTCTCTGAGCGGGTTGAGAGGTGCAATACAAACTCTTTCTCCTGCCCCCGTAACTCTAAGTTGCTTTGGCTGATGGTCTTCGAAATGACAATACTAAGATAAATATATTCATTTTGTTGCTACAATTGAAACACAGGAAGTACCCTGAAACATAGTAAATGCTCCCTCCATTTATGTCCAAACAGCAGAAGATGTGGATGTTTTGATCATGAATTGTGCAGTGGTGGTGGTGGTGGGGGGGGCGTAGTAGCAAACAATAAAAAAAGGCTTATGTTCAAGGTTAAGTGAAAGCATCAGCCAATTAAAATCGCTGACGTAGTTGCACACGATCAAAGGCAACGTGTTAGCTGTTAGACACCGCACAGGCCATGTTCGATAATGTACAGAAATACATAGGCATGGGAGGACTCATCACTGACCTGTACTTGTAGATGCACATGATCTCAATGCCTGGCAGAGAGAGAGAGAAGAGAGAGAGAAGAGAGAAGAGAGAGAGAAGAGAGAGAGAGCGAGAGAGAAGAGAGAGAGCGAGAGAGAGAGAGAGCGAGAGAGAGAGAGAGAGAAAGAGACTACAATCACTACCATACCAGAGCAATTATCCTTTGAGACATGTAGCTAAGGGGAGATAGAACAAAGCATTACACATGCGACTTGCCATGCGATGTGAGGAGAGAGGAGGGGAGCAGAGAGGTGCCGTATGGAGAGGGACAGTCGATGTCATTGAGTCCAGGGGCCCCAGTGTGATGATTCCACTAGGCTAGAACACGCTAACACAAACAATACCCATTCCAACTAACATGACACATCAGATAGGGAGGGGTCTGTGGGCTTAGCAGGACACGCAACCCCTCTGTGTGTGCGTGATAGGACACAAGAGTGGAGAGTAGTATTACTATAAGGCTCAGAATCCACCACAGCAAAAATGGGGATGTGCAGGGTGTCCCAAAGCTTTCTCCCCATCAGCCTGCTGTTCACATCTGGGACACCTTTACCCTGACACACACACACACAAAACAGATTCAGAATAGGTGTGATTGACACATTCAGTTTAAAGCAACCAGGAGAACAGAGAAACCATGAGTTAGCTTTCAAGCTAAAACTGATAATGAGATATCAATCTGTCTGTTTGGTTAACATGTGATTTATGCAACACACAAACAGTGGAGATAATGAACGTAAATAGCTTGAGGTTGTTTTCTTTTCTGAACAGTTATGCTGTTAAACCGAGTGATTAGTACATGGGTTGAACTTGGAAATTGTGGCCAGAGAGGTGAACACAGGATTCAATAGGTTTGGGATAGGAGACTACGGATCTCTGTGATGTTGTTGAAATGGGAGGAGTTTTAGTGTTGCGGACATAGATGGTGGATGACGTTACTGCATAACAAATATCTAACACCATATGCATATTCAACAGGGTCCTGACCATCCTGTGACAATGCTACGACGCTGGTGGAACGTAGTCAGAGTGTTGGTGGGACGTACAGTGGAGCTGGATAGACAGTCCACCCTGGTGCCGTCCTCCTGCAGGTAACAGTGGACAGACAGTCCACCCCCCCAGACCCCCCTTGAGCATGCGGGAGATTTCATTCACAACGGAATCAACAGTTTTTAAGTGATCCAAAAACCGGCGTGTCATTGTAATAGATTTCTCAAAGCACTGTAGGTTGTTACAGCAAGGATGTATTTTCGTGTGCGTTCCCCATCTGACATAACATGGACAGTTGTAGCACGTGTTGCTCGGCACAGGTTTGTAGATGGTGGAGGGGGGGGACAGATGAGGAACAGTCACTCCGAAACTGTGGTGACAGGAGTTCCTGAAGTCATTTTGAAGGCCAACGGCGTTGTTAAAACCTCAAGTTGGGAATGAATGAAGAAGAAAAATGATTTGTGAAAGAATTCTTCACAGAATCTGAACATTTGGTCCTGTGTCTTTGATCAGCTCTGCAAAGGAGCCCGTCACCTTTGTGATCATTCTAAGACGAATCCTAAACCCTGGGGGCTACCTGTGAGAAGTGTAAAGCCTCCCCCATACCTCGACTGCATTTCCTCTGTGAAACCTTTGCCTCCCAACCTGTGGGATTCTCACTTTTGAAACAGCCAAGCCAAAATGGGCTTTGAGCTATAAGCCTTGATGGAGACTCAACTGGGCAGTCTGCTTTGTTCTAAGCATGAGGTCGCCACAGCCTGTGCACATTAAAGACCTCCACAAATCAGACCAGCCAGATTTGTGTGTGTGTGTGTGTGTGTGTGTGTGTGTGTGTGTGTGTGTGTGTGTGTGTGTGTGTGTGTGTAGGTGTAGCTGTTGCTTTTTTTTTACATCTTTTATCAAACTGACAACTATTCAGAGTCAGGAAGTTATTTCAGCTTCAAGGATTAAGGTTCAAAACTTTTAGTGACTCTGTCGACACATTTACTCCCACACAAATCCCTTTTGACTTCTTAGCTGTCTCACACATTCAGATCGACTGAGAGAACAAAAAACTAAATTATTCCCTCCAATTGCATTTAACAATTTAGACCACTTGCAGGACCTGACTTTTCACATTTAGTATAATGTTCAATTTACACTACTTGACGCTTATTTAAAATGTACTGGGTATATTTACACAACATAAATAAGACGTCGGTTGTATAGATTTACGTGTTTATCTTGCAAAGGTCAAACAGAGTGAGTATGTTGGGTCTAAGAACCACCCACACAGCGGTATATAGTGCATTTGGAAAGTATTCAGACCCTTTGACTTTTTCCACACTTTGTTACTTTACAGCCTAATTCTAAAACGGATTAAATTGTTTTCCCCCCTCACTAATCTACTGTCACACCCTGACCATAGTTTGCTTTGTATGTTTCTATGTTTTGTTTGGTCAGGGTGTGATCTGAGTGGGCATTCTATGTTGTGTGTCTAGTTTGTCTGTTTCTGTGTTTGACCTGATATGGTTCTCAATCAGAGGCAGGTGTTAGTCATTGTCTCTGATTGGGAACCATATTCAGGTAGCCTGTTTGGTGTTGGGTTTTGGTGGGTGATTGTTCCTGTCTCTGTGTTTGCACCAGATAGGGCTGTTTTGGTTTTTCACATTTCTTGGTTTTGTTAGTCTATTCATGTATAATTTCTTTATTAAAGAACCATGAATAATAACCACTCTGCATTTTGGTCCGCCTCTCCTTCGACACAAGAAAACCGTAACATCTACGCACAATACCCCATAATGACAAAGCTAAAAAAGGTCATTTTTATTTTGCAAATGTATAAAAAAATTAAAAACAGAAATATCAGATATACATAAGTATTCAGACCCTTTACTCACTACTTTGTTGAAGCACCTTTGGCAGCAATTACAGCCTCGATTCCTCTTGGGTATGTCGCTACAAGCTTGGCACACCTCTATTTGGAGTTTCTCCCATTTTTCTCAGCAGATCCTCTCAGGCTCTGTCAGGTTGGATGGTGTGTGTTGCTGCACAGCTATGTTCAGGTCTCTCCAGAGATGTTCGATCGGGTTCAAGTCTAGCTGGGGCACTCAAGGACATTCAGAGACTTGTCCCGAAGCCACACCTACGTTGTCTTGGCTGTGTGATTAGAATCGTTGTCCTGTTGGAAGGTGAATCTTCGCCCCAGTCTGAGATCCTAAGCGCTCTGGAGGAGGTTTTCATCAATGATCTTTCTGTACTTTGTTCCGTTCATCATTCCCTCAATCCTGACTAGTCTCCCAGACCCTGCCCCTGAAAATCATCCCCACAGCATAATGCTGCCACCAGTTTGGCTGGGTGGCCAGCTATAGGAAGAGTCTCTTGGTGGTTCCAAACTTCTTCCATTTAAGAATGATGGAGGCCACTGTGTTCTTGGAGACCTTCAATGCTGCAGAAATGTTTTGGAACCCTTCCCTGATCTGTGACTCGAGACAATCCTGTCAATCCTACGGCTTGTTTTTAGCTTTGACATGCGTTGTCAACTGTGGGACCTTATATAGAGTAGATTGGTGTGTTCCTTTCCAAATTATGTCCAATCAATTGATTTTTACCACAGGTGGACTCCAATCAAGTTGGAAAAGCATCTCAAGGATGATCAATGGAAACAGGATGCACCTGATCTCAATTTCGAGTCTCTTCGCAAAGGGTCTGAATAGTTTCTTATTTGTTATAAATGTGCAAAAATGTCTAAAAACCTATTTTCGCTTTGTCATGATGGATGGAGTATTGTGTGTCGATTGATGAGGAAGAAAAATGATTTAATACATTTTAGAATAAAAATTGTAACGTGACAAAAATGTGGAAAAAGTAAAGGGGGTCTGAATACTTCCCGAATGCACTGTATGGAGAAGAAAAAGGCCCAAAAGCTTTGCATTATAGTAACAAAGTGAGTAGCTTACCTTACATTGACCAACCAACTTGGATCGGTTGGGTAGGAACAAAACATCTTTAGACAGACTGATCATTATCTCTAGAATCGCCTTTTCAATGCAGGTTTACAAGTTCCTGGCTGAGAATCAGAGTAGAGGAAATAAACCTTGGTGGTAGGTCTAGCCTCTAGTCTTAACGAAAGTACACCAGTCATTCATGTGAAAATCTGTGGACCACAAATTCAAACTGATTCAAACAATCCTGTCTTTTTTTTTCACAAGCGTATATCGCCACATAAAATGTCTCCACTTTAAACTCCGTTGAGCCAATACGCCAATAGGTACATAGGTAGTAAAAACTGCAAGAATTAGCTGAAGGTATAAACTGAAGGTAGAAGCCTAAGTGTTTATTAGTTTACTCCAATTGGGGGAAGGTTTGAAGGGGAATAATAAAGGTACATTCTTAAAGGTATGTGTATGTATATGTATATGTGTATATGTATGCATGCGTGTATGTATATGGATATATATATATTTATCCCAAAAATATATGGGGGATTGGAAAATGCATACAATTACATTGATGGAAGTAACAATCTTTCCCCAATATTAAGCTGATCCACCCTTTTTTTTTAAAACACTAAAAAAACAACAACTGCAAGAACATTGTCTAGAATATTATGCCCATACCTAGCGTAGGCAAGCCTATCACATCGGCAAGGGTTATCTGTGTACCACATGCTTGACTTGGACTGAGATAGGACTGGTACTCATTTTGGCTGCTGGTACTGTTTACATTTGGATGCCGGAGCTCCACAATACTTTTGATACTTTTGAAACTAATAAGTGGAACAGGAACTTAAATGGTAGAAGATTTGAGGTGCGGTGTACTCAGCTCCAACAAGCTTCTGCCCTAGTCAAGCACTGATGTGTAGAAGGAAACATAGGCCTACCTGTTGACTTCCTCATGGCTCTGTTGAGTGTCCATCGTCGTATCTACATTGTCCAACAATACGACCCAGAACTTGTCTTCACTTCGACAAAGTGTTTGGACATGTTTGGTTACATTCTTGTGGAGGAGGAATGAAATAAAACCTACAATGGAATGAAATGAATATGGATCGCTTTGCCCAGGGCCAGTGTGTGTGGGCCAGTTAGCACCTCATAGCAACCAACTAAACCTTATTAGCATCTCCTGACACGGGCCTGCTGCAACTTGTCCTATATTCCTTCCTGTGTGTGTGCGTGTGTTCTTACAGAGTGTGGGTAGACACAAATCATTGGCTAATCTAGTCTGACTGAAATTGAGAAATTGAGGTCTTTGATTTTGGCATTTGCTCATTGAAAATTGTGCATGTGTTGTCCGTAATTTGTTTCTGGGTGCCATATTTGTATTAAGGCTGTGCACATAATTATCTTTAGCAGACACCCACACAGTCGAAGCAGCTGTTTTTGTGTCTGTGAACATGTGTTGTCAGTGAAACACGAAGCGACAGTGGTGCTGTCCGACACATCAGCAAATGGCTGTAATTTTCTGTGAGATGCCATAACTGCTTCTCATTAGGAGTGTGTTACCAGGAATGTGTGTGTGTGTGAATGTTTGTGTGTGTGTGTGTGTGTGTGTGTGTGTGTGTGTGTGTGTGTGTGTGTGTGTGTGTGTGTGTGTGTGTGTGTGTGTGTGTGTGTGTGTGTGTCGCTCCATACTGTGCCGTCGCTCCACCAGCTGCAGACTGCATGCACTCCACCCCAAGACCCTCCAAACATTTGTCGGTACCTCTGTGACCCCTACAGCGAAACCACCACTGAGCCTCAAATTCCTGCCTACCTCACAACACCACAGGGCTGAGTGGGGGAAGCTTTCATTTCTCGCTAAAAAGAGAACCCCACACCCCACTCGTTATCTCTCTCTATATATATTTCTCTCCCCCTCTCTCTCTCTTCTTTCTCTCTCTCTCTCTATTTCTCCCCCCTCTCTCTCTCCTTTCTCTCTCTCTCTCTCTATTTCTCCCCCCTCTCTCTCTCTCTTCTTTCTCTCTCTCTCTCTCTATTTCTCCCCCCTCTCTCTCTCTTCTTTCTCTCTCTCTCTCTCTCTATTTCTCCCCCTCTCTCTCTCCTTTCTCTCTCTCTCTCTCTATTTCTCCCCCCCTCTCTCTCTCTCCTTTCTCTCTCTCTCTCTCTGAGACCTGCTGTGAAGAAAAAAAAACTGTCGCTAAAATGAGTTAATATTTGCCTGGGGCCATTCCTTTCATCTGGCAATTAGAGGCATGAAATCCATGTCATTGTATTGTTATAACAGACAATCTCTTCTGAATTCTGGAAACTTTAGGTCATTTTGGAGTCTCCTTCTTAACAAATGACTTGCATGCATGTTCTGTGTGTTTGTAGGGGCACGGTGGTCTCGCAGAATGCTCAGGGCTTGTTTGGGAGTGTGTGGGAGCCAGAACTTGGATGGAAAAAAGTCTCTGCCCCTGACCTGACCCTGAATATCTCCTAATGCGCTGCTTTAGCAGAGGTCTCCCTCTTGCTCCTGAGTGGCTATGACAAGCTGCTTCCGCAGTAATGGCTCTTAATAGCTAAGTAATTGCTATCTCTAGGTGACGAGTAACAACTCCAACAACGCCCGCCATGGAAAAAAAAACGAATAATCTGTGAAAGAAAGCCCACAAGATGTTGGGGTCCTCTTTCTTCCCCCTGGTTCAGAGAGGCAGGGATCCCCGCCGGTTCCTTTGGCCTGAGAAGGATTTGTGTCGAGTGTGAGGCCCTAACCTGAGGAGACAGAGGGCAGCGTCTCGGGATGAGTGTTTGTACTGGGTGAAGGGGGAAGCATGGGGGGGTTGAGGGGGGTTGTAGGGTCAGAGGAAAGGGAGAAGCGGGAGGGAGGGAGGAGGCTGTACCCACTGCAGGTGAGGGGGATTAGCTGAAGCTAGAGGTCCAAACAAACCAAATACAGATCTGTCAGCCTAATCCTCACAAATAGAAAACAGAGCTGCCTCCTCGGACCCAACCACCACCCAACACCCCCACCCAAACTCCCCGTCCACCTCCCTCTCTAACCCCTCCTCCCCTGGTCCTCTAACCCTGTTTCTCACCAGATTTTTGCCCGGGCCAGTGAGGCCGGTCTGGCTGTGTTTCTGCTCCACTAAAAAAGAAGTGACTGATCGCTAATCACCCAGGGCTTCGATTGACAGCCCAGCACAGGCTTACAGATTGATTAGAACAAGGGCCCACTCACCACAGAGACAAGGGTCTAAATGGGGGACTCCGCTGAGCCGGAGGGGCCATTATTAACCCCTCGCATCCCGATATGAACACACTGATGAGTGTAAGGTAATGTGGGGAGAGAACAGAGTATCGTCAGGCCGATTCTCTGCGCTGATGACACAGAGTGACAGGGTAAGTGGATGTCTGGGTGATAATATCCTGCTTTGGATAAGCAATAACTGTCTGTGGTTTGTGCATTAGGGGTAAGGCTTAAATAAACGCTATCTGTGGCTGTCAGTAGTAGAAAACATAACTGATTAGGGTGTGAAGAGCTGCTGAGTGCTATGAATCAGAGCCAGACTACTGTGGTGTTCCTGCGTGGCCTGTATCCGTCTGCAGTCTGACAGGGTGAGAAGAGACACAGGACACAGGAGGAAAGTACTGTAGGTACTGAATGACAGTAGGAGAACTACAAGTGCAGTATATCTAATGAGCTGATCATCATCATCATCATCATCAGGAAATGAGCACGTGTCAATTGGAGACCTGTGAGTTTGTCTTAAGTCTCTCTTTTGTTACAGTAAAGCTAAGCACAGTTTTGGAAAAATCCACCTAGGGAATGGATAACACAAAGGGCATGAGTTTTATTTTCTTCTCTCTCTCACGCCGGCCGTTTCACAGCTGTGTCTCATATGTTGTAGATGCCCCTGGAAGTGTTTGACACCAGAAGGGGAACACTTGCATTCCCTCGGCCCCACTGTGTGCGCTGTGCTGCAAATGTAGACAGGGGCGGACGGGCTGGGCCAAAACGAGTTGAGTAAAATGCACCCACACCTCCCTCCCCCTGACTCCACACTGCTTCATTTGAGGGTCAGTTTACCCCAAAAGCAGGTTTTACTGTACCCTCTACAGGGCAGCTCGTGTGGACCCCACCTCAATGCCCCCACACCTTCAAAGGAGTGCCGCTCGGCGCTCTCCGAGGTAACACTCAACATAAATATGAATCTTACCTTTGACCTCTCCTCTGTTAAAGATATATATAGATATATATAGATATATATATATATATAGAGAGAGAGAGAGAGAGGGGCACAGACTCCTCGCAGAATAAGAAGAAGAGAGGAAAAAGAGAGATCAGATGAGGGTGAGATTGTGTGTATGTGTGCGAAAGAGAGTGTTTGTGTGTGCGAAAGAGAGTGTTTGTGTGTTCCAGTGGTGTTTCACAGAGCTGCTGTGTGGTCTGTCTCTCAGAAGCTGCTGTCGTGCTCCAACCTGCAGGAAACAGGAGGTGTACGTTCGTGCAGGCAGGCATAGATCAGAGTGAGAGTTGTTTTTTACAATGTGTGGATGTGTGTGTGAGGCTGTGCGTGTGTGTGTTTGGTAAATGATCTGTCCTTGAGTGCAAGGTCTTGAGTGCAAGGTCTTAAGTGAGAGCTCTCTTATCCTAATACGGATTAATACTAGTCTGTTAAAACAAAGATAGTTTAGACAAAATTACTATAAACACTTTGAAAGACAAACTTCCTCACTTTAATTGCATCAGAACATATACAGTGCATTCAGAAAGTATTCAGACCCCTTGACTTTTTCCACATTTTGTTACATTACAGCTTTATTCTAAAATGGTTTATATACTTTTTTCCCCTCATCAATCTACAACCCCATAATGACAAAGCAAAAACAGGTTTTTAGAAGATTTTGCAATTTAAAATAATATAAATATATAATGAAATATCACATTTACATAACCATTCAGACCCTTTACTCAGTACTTTGTTGAAGCACCTTTGGCAGCGATTAGAGCCTAGAGCCTTCGTGGGTATGACGCTACAAGCTCGGCACACCTGTATTTGGGGATTTTCTCCCACTCTTCTCTGCAGATCCTCTCAAGCTCTGTCAGCTTGGATGGGCAGCGTCGCTGTACAGCTATTTTCATGTCTCTCCAGAGATATTCGATCAGGTTCAAGTCCGGGCTCTGGCTGGGCCCCTCAAGAACATTCAGATACTTGTCCTGGAGCCTCTCCTGCATTGTCTTGGCTGTGTTCTTAGGGTCGTTGTCCTGTTGGAATGTGAATCTTCTCCCCAGTGGACCTTAGCAATCTGGAGCATGTTTTCATCAAGGATCTCTTTGCTCTGTTCATCTATCCCTCGATCCTGGCTAGTCTCCCAGTCCCTGCCGCTGAAAAACATCCCTTCACCATGATGCTGCCACCACCATGCTTCACCGTAGGGATGGTGCCAGGTTTCCTCCAGACGTGACGCTTGACATTCAGGCCAAAGAGTTCAATCTTGTTTCTCATTGTCTGAGAGTCCTTTAGGTGCCTTTTGGAAAAACTCAAAGTGGGCTGTCTTGTGCCTTTTACTGAGAAGTGGCTTCCAAAAAGGCCTGATTGGTGGAGTGTTGCAGAGATGGTTGTCCTTCTGAAACGTTCTCCCATCTCCACAGAGGAATACTGGAGCTCTCTCAGTGACCATCGGGTTGTTGGTCACTTTACAGACCAAGGCCCTTCTCCCCCAATTGCTCAGTTTGACCGGGTGGCCAGCTCTAGGTGTCACGTCCTGACCTTAGAGAGACGTTTTATTTCTCTATTTGGTTAGGTCAGGGTGTGATGTGGGGTGGGATTTCTATTTTTAGTTTTCTATGTTTCTTTATTTCTATGTTTTGGCCAGGTATGGTTCTCAATCAGGGACAGCTGTCCATCGTTGTCTCTGATTGGGAATCATACTTAGGTAGCCCTTTTTCCCTCCTTTCAGTGTGGGTAGTTAACTTTGTTTGTGGCACAGCTTCACGGTTGTTTCTTTCGTTTTTTGTTTTGTTGGCGACATTTTAAAAATAAAGAAAATGTACGCTCACCACGCTGCACTTTGGTCCACTTCTTTTGACACCCATGACACTAGGAAGAGTCTTGGTGGTTCCAAACTTCTTCCATTTAAGAATGAAGGAAGCCACTGTGTTCTTGGGGACCTTCAATGCTACAGAAATGTTTTGGTACCCTTCCCCAGTGCCTCGCCCCAATAATGTCTTGGTTTTTGCTCTGACATGCACTGTCAACTGTGGGACCTTATATAGACAGGTGTGTGCCTGAATTTACCACAAGTGGACTCCAATCAAGTTGTAGGAACATCTCAAGGATGATCAATTGAAATAGGATGCACCTGAGATCAGTTTTGTGTCTCATAGCGAAGGGTCTGAATACTTATGCAGGTATTTCTGTTAAAAAAAATGTCTATCTTTATCTTTGTCATTATGGGGTGTTGTGTGTTGATTGATGAGGAAAACATACATTGAATCAATTTTAGTACAAGGCTGTAACAATACAAAATGTTGAAAAGTCAAGGGGTCTGAATACTTTCATAATGCACCGTAAAGGCTTGCAGATACGGCACATTATAGATATACGTGTTTAATGTATCAATGTACAGCTCAGATGTTCAGAATGATAATGATACTAGGACCGGCACGTCACTCTCAATTTACGCCACTGATTGGTCTACTCGACCAGGGCCCCCTGTGTGTGTGTCTTCTCCCAATAATGGCCTTCACACAGCTACACTGACTGACTGCATGGTAGGATAGCGGAAGGAGAATGACTTTGAGGCCCTGAAGGATAGGAGTATTTGTCTATGTTTATGTGTGGGTGTGTGGCGTGTGCGTGTGGTGTGTGTTGGTGTGTGTCTGTGTACACATGGTGTGTGACAATGTGTGGTTTTGTGTGTGTATTACGTATACATAATGCGTATGTATGTGACAGTGAAAGGGCGGAGAGCTCAAACCCTTTTTGTTCTGCTTTAGTTCCCCTGGTCAAAGGCCCCTCAGTGCAGCTCACCCAGCCTGGCCTCAGTCTGTGCCCCCTGTTTACTGTGACTGTCACCAGAGCTATGGAGGCCCAAACAAAGGGGGGTCTGTTCCTATTATCCTGCCCCAGAGTGGCAGCCCCTCTCTGGGTACTGACAGAGGCCAGGGCTCAGGGGCTGGAGGGCTGAGGGTCTACGGACCGAGGGGGCCCCAGCTTGCAGTATAAAGTGAGAGATTATGGTTCTAGCTGAAAACAAGTCCCTTTCATGTTCTCTGTCGGAAACCGCCGTAATGTAAACACCTGCGGCCATTAGCTGATTCTATCTGAGGGACCGGATAGCAGTGTTTATACGTTACAGGCTACCGCTGAAAGGCTATTCAATAGCAATAGAGTGACTTGCGGATACACACAAGGAATGAGTGCTGGCCGGCATGGAGCGAGCGCAGGGCAGGTTCTCAGACAAACCACATTGCATTGTCATTGGAAAAAGGGGAGTGGGGCTGTTATGAAATGGAGAACAAGCACATTTTAATGGGCAGGGAGGTGGGCTCGGCCTATAACTACCTCTAGCCATGCTCTCTCCCTTTTCTCCCTCTCTTTCCTACCGGCAATTACAGCGTTGACCGGGGGACTGTCGGCCCCGTTCTACCTCGCTGTGCCATTGAAGTCTAATTTGACTCTAATAAAATTACCTGGCAAGCTGTGGCCCTAAAACATCTCAACCTTACAGAGCCATTAAAATGAGTCTCTCTGTGAAGCTAAAAGTTTACCATTCCACTGTGAGGAGGAGCCCTTTCAACATGAAGTGGTCATTAATGGTGGAAGGGCCATCTGAAAGCCCCTCTCCCAGTCAAGGCATGAGTGGAGTGCACGAGAGGGTCAGGAACGTTCCATTAAAGTGTGGTGTTTAAGAGGTGCTGTGGCCAGGGGGGCACATGGAAGGGGTGAAACAGCTGCCAAACATCTGCACCCCGTCCCCTTCAACCCTGTGTCTGAGCACCGCACAGCGCTGTCTGTCGTTACCTACTTCCTGCCTGCCTCTACACTGGCTAGGGCAACAGGGAGCAGGGGGCACTCATAGCTAAACACTCAGAAGGCATGGGCATGTGTGTGACTGGGCAGGCAGACTGTAGGATATACATGTATTTCCCCTGCACCACTTGTCTCATCCTACCTCGCAGAGGTTGTCTGACTGAATGTTTTGATAGTGAAGCTGTAATGTTCTGGTCCTGGTAGAGTGCACCTACAATATGAGCACATTGTATGGCATGTTATGATCTCTCTCACAGAATCAGGCAACACAGAACACCTTTGCCAACATCGCCCACACAGTTTCTCTAGGAGCAAATAATTACCCCTCCATAAAACAGAGACAATAGTATCAGGTGCTTGTCATAGATAATTGGTGGTATTAACGGGATACCTCAGGATTTTGGCAAACCATTCATCTATTTCCCCAGAGTCAGATGAACTTGTGGATAACATTTACATGTCTCTGCATCCAGTATGAAGGAAGATAGAGGTAGTTTCGCGAGCCAGTGCTAACTAGTTACCATCCTAACATGCTAGCAGTTACCAAAGACTTCCAGTGATTGCGCTAACGCTAGTTAGCAAATGCGCTAATGCTAGTCAACTGCCTTCAAACTGCACGCAGAAACATAACAATGGTATCGACTAGTACTAGTTCATCTGACTTTGGGGAAGTAGAATAAGGGCTTCATTGTCAAAATCCTGAAATATCCTTTAAACCGTTCCCAGGGAACAAAAGAAAGAGAGCATGACACTGATGGAGGGACCATCAAGGTCTTTTGTCACACTGTGCTTCTGTTGTGAGGGTAAGTAAGTCCCCATCCAATTATTTAACAAAATACAAACACCTTGAGAAATCCCTTGTACCTTCACCCACCCCTTGCAAGCCAATGAGCCCCTCTCGCTCGCTCGCATGCACACACACACACACACACACACACACACACACACGCGCGCGCGCACACACACACACACACACACACACACACACACACACACACACACACACACACACACAGAGAGAGAGGGGAGATGGAGAGAGAGAGAAGGAACATTGTCTGGGCTAAAGCAATTAAAGCGCTCCCTCTCTCTGCTCCTCCCAGCGCATAAACCACCTCCTCAAAGTTTGTTCGCTGAGCTCGGCTCATCGCACTTGCTGCAACACGTCTTGTCAACCTCGCACTTTACGCGTGAACCAGGGAGACAGTGATAGTGAAAGGGGTCGGAGTAGCTGGATGTAAAGGGTACGGGATCGAAATTTAAAATTGTGCAGATCCGTGGATTTAAGGCAAGCCAATAACAGTGGACGTTGAAGTGAAATTGATGTCGCAATCGGGAACTCTTCCCTCAACATGAGGGGCCGTCAATGATACGGTTATTGAACAAACCTGCTGCGAAGTTCAATGTCCTTGTTCTAAGTCTTGGGTGAGAGCACTCAGCGCAATTACGCACGGCATCATTATGGTTTTATTTTTGGATAGACGTGTCCCTGCTTTGTTCCTACTTTGGGGCTACTGCGTTTTTGCGGACACGGTCTTTTCGAACTTTACCCTGGACAACGAGGTCCACTCCAGTTTCATCCACCGGCGGCTGAAGAGCCAGGAGCGCCGGGAGATGCAGCGGGAAATCCTCTCGATCCTCGGGCTACCGCACCGGCCACGGCCGCATCTCCACGGGAAGCACAACGCGGCACCGATGTTCATGCTGGACCTGTACAATGCCATGTCCACGGAGGGGAAAGAGGATGGGTACTCCTACCCATACAAACCCATCTTCACCACCCAGGGGCCGCCGATAGCCACTCGTCAGGACAACAACTTCCTAAACGACGCAGACATGGTTATGAGCTTTGTCAATTTAGGTATGTCACCCCTTTTGCCATCTGTGCTTTTTAAGTTGTTCCCCTGCAGTATCAGATTTTCAGTCTTAATCTTAACCATGTGCAGTTTTGCACTTATTGGTGGATGTCTCCTTTCAAGATATCTTGAAAACAGATAAGCCATGCCTTGACCATTACAAGTAACAAGTTGCTTATATCTTATTAAACATTCATCAACATGTAATAACATGAGTGAAACTTGAGATACACTACATGATCAAAAGTAGATCCCGTGGAAGATCTCATTCCAAAATCATGGGCATTAATATGGAGTTGGTCCCCCCTTTGCTGCTAGAACAGGAACACTTTCCTCTAGATGTTGGAACATTGCTGCGGGGACTTACTTCCTTTCAGCCACAAGAGCATTCGTGAGGTCGGGCACTGATGTTGGACAATTTGTCCTGGGTCACAGTCGGCGCTCCAATTCATCCCAAATGTGTTCGATGGGGTTGAGATCAGGGCTCTGTGCAGACCAGTCAAGTTCTTCCACACCAATCTCAACAAACCATTTCTGTATGGACCTCACTTTGTTCATGGGGGGATTGGATTGTCATGCTGAAACAGGAAAGGGCCTTCCCCAAACTGTTGCCACAAATTTGGAAGCGCAGAATCGTCTAGAATGTCATTATATGCTATAGCGTTAAGATTTCCGTTAACTGTAACTAAGGGGCCGAGCCTGAACCATGAAAACAGACCCAGAACATTATTCCTCCTCCACCAAACTTCACAGTTGGCACTATGCATTGGGGCATGTAGGGTTCTTCTGACACCCGCCAAACCCATATTCATCCTTCATACTGCCAGATGGTGAGGCGTGATTCATTACTCCAGAGAACGCATTTCCACTGCTCCAGAATTGAATGGCGTTGAGCTTTACACCACTCCAGCCGACTCTTGGCATTGCGCATGATTATCTTAGGGTTGTGTGCGGCTGCTCGGCCATGGAAACCCATTTCATGAAGCTGCCGACTATCAGTTATTGTGCTGACGTTGCTTCCAGAGGCAGTTTGGAACTTGGTAGTGAGTGGTGATACCGAGGACAGACCATTTTTACAAACTACGCGCTTCATTACTGAGCCATTGTTGCTCCTAGACGTTTCCACTTCACAATAACAGCACTTACAGTTGACCGGGGCAGCTCTAACAGGGCAGAAATTTGACGAACTGATTTATTGGAATGGTGGCATCCTATGACGGTGCCATGTTGAATGTTACTGAGCTCTCCAGTAAGGCCTTCTACTGCCAATGCTTGTCTATAGAGATTGCATGGCTGTGTGCTCAATTTTATACACCTGTCAACAATGGGTGTGGCTGAAATAGTCAAATCCACTAGTTTGAAGGGGTGTCCACATACTTTTGTATACATAGTGTATGTGCAAATCATTCAGCTGTTGGAAGTATTGATTTACAGACCAAGTGACATTGTTTATGTTCCCAGGTCCATGTTTAGTTTATATCTAATTACTTAACACCGGGTCTTAAGACTTATTACCCTACAGAGTCTTGGTCTAAAAAGTAAAACATGTAATGCATTTTCTATTTTTATTGAACCAACCATTCTGTTTCACTTGCACATTGGACTTCATGGCTCTTTGTCCTGCAGAAACACTTTATAGTGCAATGGCATACACAGCACGAGAAAAGCCATCAAATGTCGATACAAGTTGTAGAATAGGTAGTCCATCTTCACAGTGTGTTGCAATTGAGATAATGATCCAGTCTAGGAATCCATGAGCATCACATTCCAGTGTCTCGTCTCCATCTGTCTCAGTCAAACAGCTGTGTTAATGTTCAGGTGCTCAACCCTGCAGACGCTGTAACTTGCAGACACTTTGTCCACCGTTGTTATCCTGAGCATGAGCAAGTGTCAACCACAGGATCGGTTCAAAGTGAATCTCGTTCTCCTATAGGGTTTTGCATTTCCGACAAAATAACATCAAAGTAACATTCCCAAGGGTCCATATACTGCAGTCTGCATTGTAACATCAGAGTTAGGCAAAGCACAGTTGTTTTTCTAACACAGGTTGTGAATGAAAGACCTTACAGACAATCTGCCTGATAACCTATGTATTTTCCCTCTAAGCGTTTGCTAAATGTTTTCTCCCCGCGGTTGGCTGTGGATTTAGTGTGTCCCAGGTTTCACAACCGCCTTCCTCATCTAATCAGTGAGTCTTAGTGAAATCCCCCTGAGACGCTGCTCCGTCTTCTGATTACCATTACTGTCAGCAGCAACAGCCAGCGAAGCTTCACTGCCTGCCCGTCACCGTAACATTAGCAAAGCAATGCCAGGGGGTTTACGGAAAGACAAACACACCATCATAACTCAAGGTGGACAACAAATGATGCGATCACAGCAACGACATGAATGACTAAGGGTCAAGATGAGTATTTGCGATCCGTTTGAAGAGGAACAGTACACTGCTACAGGGGGATCGGGCTAGAGAACTTCTATAGTGTACAACGTCGGCAGTTAGAGAAAACCTCAAAGTGCGTGAAGAATCCTGGAGGGGCGGAGGGATGATTGTCGGAGTGTTTTGGTAACGGAGAGGGAGGGGACAGTGTTTCCTCTGCCACACTATGCCATTACAGAGGGAGCTGCTGTATTGACACAATTTTGGACAGGCTGTGACACAGCTGGATGGGACCACAAAGCCTCGCAAAGTCAAGGGCCTCTTTCTTTTCCTAGCATGTCTGAAATGGCACCATGTCCCCAATCCCTAAATAGTGCATTACTTCTAACCAGGTCCTGAATAGGGCTCTAGGACCCTGGCCAAATCTAGTGCATTATGAAGGGAATAGGGTGCCATTTCAGGCAGCCTAAGACTTCAGCAGGGCAAAGGAGAGAGCCTGTGAGAGGCAGAGAGGAGAGGAGAAACTGTTTCTGACTCTGATATGTACTGTATGGGGCCTTTGATTCTCTCTCAGTCTGTAATCCATAAGGCTGACATTAAATCAAAATCAAGGTGTTTCACATCAGCGAAAGAGCGACATGATTTGCGGCGTATGAATGAATCATTTCATAACTGGAACCCGTCTTATGTAACCAAGACCCTTTCTCGCTATAGGTTTCTATGCTTGTTCTCTGACTTGTGGCTTGAAGCCCCGATGAAGCCCCGATAAAAGTCATGTTTGTCTTCTTGTCCAGTCATTTCCACTCAGCTCCCAGTGACTATGAGGGGTTGAGGCCGGGTGATATGGTTACTGAGCAGCACAGTGGCCGTTTCTCTGCCCCACAGGGCAGGTTAGGTTCCCCTCATGCCACGTTGGGTTCCTCTTACCAAAATTTAAATGATCTGTGATGACCTTTTGCAAAGTATACTGTATCATTTGGATATGATGTCACTGTTGGTGAATGGGCTTCTTTGTCAGGGCTCTTCTTCCTGAGCCAGACTTGATCCAAGCCACCAGATCATAATGCGGATTAATACGCCTTTATGTGAGAGAGAGAGAGAGAGAGAGAGAGAGAGAGAGAGAGAGAGAGAGAGAGAGAGAGAGAGAGAGAGAGAGAGAGAGAGAGAGAGAGAGAGAGAGAGAGAGAGAGAGAGAGAGAGAGAGAGAGAGAGAGAGAGAGAGAGAGAGAGAGAGAGAGAGAGAGAGAGAGAGAGAGAGAGAGAGAGAGAGAGAGAGAGAGAGAGAGAGAGAGAGAGAGAGAGAGAGAGAATACAAGAGAACAGATAGAGTTATAATCATAGACACTGGCGGCTTTTTATTTCACTCATTCGTTGTGGGTTTTTCCATTTTAACCCCTCATAAGTCAGGTTCCATAAATGGCATCATGTTGGAGACGCCTCTGTTAGATTGACTTCCAACTGCCTTGGACGTGGCCTGGGAAGCTTTTTTATAAGTAAGCGAGGTGGCATTTTAGATTTTAAATATTATGACAACAGGGATTGTATCTCACTTCAATGGTCGTCCCATCAAAGTGCCAGTGAGGGAGAGAGAATGAGAGCAGAAGGAAAGAGTGAAATTAGGGGGAGGCATGGAAGAGGTTTGGTGGTTCCGCATGACCCTGATTCTTGACAGACATTCGCGTAAGGAGAGTCTGTAAATGAGCATAGAGGATGGGAATAGTGCGAGGTTTTAGACTCATGACATTGCCCTGCTTAACTGCATTGCTACAGAGAGCTCTCCTTCAGTTCTAGTTGTTGCCTGTCAAAAGAGCTGGAACGGGCACAATCTGATTATTTTTTTGTTGTTGCTTAAATTAAGAAAATGAAGTGATAATGGATTGGAACTGAGACTGAATCATTGATAAGTGCTGCTGAGTGCTTGAGTTGTGCACAGGGCAGCTGATTTGTGTTCAGAGTTATTGAATGGCTATAAAATACATTATATGATATGGTATGGTGATCATGTCAGTAGACTGTATATTTAAGCTGTTCTCAGTCTTGCTTAAAGTGGATCTGTTGTCGGTGTGTATCTGAACTGCTCTGCGGCTGGTGGTTTCCAGTGCAGGCCCAGGGTGGGTGTGTTGCTTTGGGATAGACCCCAGGGCCAGGGACGTCCTCTCCTCTCCTCTGTCTGAGTCACTTCAGTTAAAAGGCCAGCTGTGTAAATGGCTTACGGCATACATGCAGAATGTACACAGCTACACGCAACATGGGTCAGGGTGTGTGCTGCTGAACATGCAACGCTCGATGACACGCTGACACGCTGACACGCTAACACACTTCTGTGTGAAATTGGATGGCTTTTTTCTGTAGAGTTAGCTTGGGGTACGAAACAATTAACATGGGCAAGATTCTGTCTTTCTCTCCCTCTCTCTCTCTCTCTCTCTCTCTCTCTCTCTCTCTCTCTCTCTCTCTCCTTTATCTCGCCCAATGTGTAGTCCTTTTAGCTGGAGTGATTTAAGTTTTGCCCACCCTTCCTTACCACTCCACACCGACTTATGTCAACACTTTCTCACTTTTTCACATGCATGCGCATACATAACCACACACACCTCCCATTTGGGTAATATATTTGATATGATCCCGGCGGTCCCCAGTGCATTAACCCTCATCCACAGTGAATTAAGGCATTTCCCCTTAAACAAACCATCCAAAGCTCTTGGCGGCTTGGCTCGGCTGAGTTGGCCTGGCGAAGTCAAACACTTAGACACACACACACACACACACACACACACACACACACACACACACACACACACACACACACACACACACACACACACACACACACACACACACACACACACACACACACACACACACACACACACACACGGATAACCCGCTCGGTCTCACGCACCACAGGGCAGCAGGATGACTTGCATGTCTACCATGTGCATCTCTCACATCATTAAACAGTGCCATCACCTGCATGGCCTGTTTTCCACAACTGGGTTTTATTGACTTACAGTAATGTGTTATAAGGTGTGTTAGTCATGGCTTCCTGCTCTGCTCTGTTGTCATGCAATCCTGCATGGATTACCCTAGCCTGAGGCGGTGAGGAAGTGTGTGTGTGTGTGTGTGTGTGTGTGTGTGCATGTGTGTGTGCATGTGTGTGTGTGTGTGTGTGTGTGTGTGTGCGTGCGTGCATGCGTGCGTGTGTGTGTGTGTGTGTGCATGCTGCCTTCCTGCGTTGAGCGTGGGTGCATGTGTGTTTGTATCAATGTGTGGATAAAGACAAATGAAACCGTGCTTGGCTTTATATCAGTTCAGTAACTAGAGCCACACTGATCGGTCCCTGGGTGTCTAATAGTCCTGCTGGAAGTCAGCTGCTCTGCAGGGCTGTTGTAAAATAAAATAAAGCATTGAGTTTGGCTCCAACATGGACACACTTATATGTGAGAATATGCCAGCTTAAAAAAAAAGTTTAAAAAAAGGTGTACCGCTGCAGTCTGTTCAAATTGTCCAAATGTTCTGTTGCTGTTAATCAGAACCAGATGGAGTTGAAATAAAAAAGCAACAACAATCATTTGAGTCCTCTGGTTTCCTTGCTCTCCACGGGCTCTAACGTCAGCCTGGGAACAATAGACCTGGGGCCAGTATGTACACAAAGCATTCCAATTTTACTTGCAGTATAAGTATATAGGTACACATTTGAGTAGTGTTTACACTGTAGATGCATTCGAATTACATCCTTTCTTAATTAACCCATAATAACACGTGAAATCTGAAGCATTTTTAAACATTTAGATACAATTCTGAAGTTTTTGTAATAGAATTCCAGGGTTACATGCATAGAACACATATTAATGAGATAAAACAACTTGTATGTTGATTAGATTCATATTAGAAAGGTGTGTGTGGGTGTGAGACTTGATGAGAGCAAACAATAGTTATCCAATCCGTTACCATAGTGACACCACCTGCCCCCTGCCACCCCCCCTCACACCCACACCACCCCCTGGGTTGGTGGCACAGAGTTGGCAGCCCATTGTCTAGGTTTTATGGCGTGTCAGGTAATAAGTAGCCTCGCAAAGCGGCCTGTTCTCACAAGCTTCTGTATATAGAAACTCGCGAGATCAGGCGGCTTTGCGAGGCTCGGTAATAGGTGGGCCTGGAGGAAAAAAAACAGCCTCTAATTGGCCAATTTGTTTGGATTTATTAGAGGGTTTGGCATTGAGATGGCATTGTGTCACTACACTGCTGTACACATACACAGACACACAACAAATGCATGCTCGGAAACGTCCGCTGTCACGCCACAGTCATGTTGGAGTCATGGGATTCTGATGTATTTTATATCTTAGCATCACATCACTGGTGTTGATGTACGCTACATTGTGCTTTAAGTAATATGGAACGTAGTATGTGTTATATGGTAGGTAAATGTGGCAGTAGAGACAGCAGGTGGTAGGTGGGTGGAAATCATTTTTCTCAAGTAACAAGATGGAAAATAAAAGGAAGAGAAATACAGATTTGGGGTCCATGGGGTGGGAGTGTCGGACAATTATGGGGTGCTGAAGTGATAATGTTGGAATAGGATGGATGTGGAATAGGATTGAAATGGCACGCAGGCACACACACTCTCTCACCCAGCCCCCGCTCCTTCTCTCATTCCTGTGCTCAGTGGGCTGCCCCTGGGACTGAGATTAATACAGATGTTTCTCTCCATCTACAGGCCAAAGCAGCTGTGCACAGAAACTCTATCTCCTCAATGTCCAACAGACCCCGTCCCCACACCCCTGTATTCCCCCAGCTCTGCTGTTCTCACATCATCCCCATGCACCCAGTAGTGTAAAGTAATTAAGTAAAAATACATTAAAGTAATACTTCATTCTTTTTTTTTGGTATCTGTACTTTACTATTTATATTTGACAACTTTTACTTTTACTTCACTACATTCCTAAAGAAAGAATGTACTTTTTACTCCATACATTTTCTGTGACACTCAAAAGTACTCCTTACATTTTGAATGCTTAGCAGGACAGGACAAGGGTCCAATTCACACACTTATAAAGCAAACATCCCTGGTCATCCCGACTGCCTCTGGTCTAGCAGAATCACTAAACACAAAAGCCTCATTTGTAAATTATGTTTAACTGTTGGACTGTGCCCCTGGTTATCCATAAATTAAAAAAACAAACAAGAAAATGGTACCGTCTGGTTTGCTTAATATAAGGAATTTGAAAGGATTTATACTTTTACTTTTGATACTTAGGTATATTTAAAACCCAATACATTTACTTAAGTAGTATTTTACTGGGTGACTGACTTTTACTTGAGTCATTTTCTAGGGAGGAGTCTTTACTTTTTAACCACTGCTTGCACCCCTGTATACCAAAACACACACAAGCATGCAAACGCACGCACACACTCAAACCAGAAGTATGGAAATAGCACCGTCCTCGATCGGCACGGCACCATAAAGGGTGATGCGGAAAGCCCAGTACATCAGTGGGGCCGAGCCCCCTGCCTCCAGGACCTCTATATATATCAGGCGTTGTGAAAGGAAGACCAGGAAAATCATTAAAGATGCCAGCCACCCACGCCATAGAATGTTCTCTGCTTCCGCATGGTAACAGGTACTGGTGCATCAAGTCTGTCACCAACAGGCTCCTGAACAGCTCTTATAACCAAACCATACGACTGCAAAATAGGAAACTAAAATAGCTAACAAAATGGCTACACGCTGACCCTTGTATTTTATTTTTTACATTGTCTCCATGCACACTCACAGGGCCCTATACACTTGCGCGCACACACACTCCAACACACACGCAAACAGTCACTGCATAACTTGCTCACACACACATAATATGCACATACATTTATACTGGCTCTACAGACCCACCCACTCACATACAATCCTCATATATCTGCTACTCTGTTTATCATATACCCTGACGCCTAGTCACCTTATCCCTATACATATCTACCTATATCACTCCATTATCCTTGCACATTGTAAATACGGTACTGGAACGGACTGACTCTGTATATAAAGTGCGTTCGGAAAGTATTCAGTCTCCTGGACTTTTTAAATATTTTGTTACGTTACAGCCTTATTCTAAAATGGATCAAATGAAATGTTTTCCTCATCATCATAATCATAATGACAAAGCGAAAACAGGTTTATAGACATTTTTGCAAATGTATTCCAAGTAAAAAACTGAAATACCTTAAGACCGTTTGCTATGAGACTCGAAATTGTGCTCAGGTGCATCCTGTTTCTAATGATCATCCTTGAGATGTTTCTACAACTTGATTGGACTCCACCTGTGGTAAATTCAATTGATTGGACATGATTTGTATGTGAGGTCCCACAGTTGACGGTGCATGTCAGCTCAAAAACCAAGCCATGAGGTCGAAGGAATTGTCCGTAGAGCTCCAAGACAGGATTGTGTTGAGGCACAGATCTGGGGGAGGGGACCAAAACATTTCTGCAGCATTGAAGGTCCCAAAGAACACAGTGGCCTCTATCATTCTTAAATGAGGATTCTCTGGTGTGAGGAAACCAAGGTTGAACACTTTGTCCCGAATGCCAAGTGTCACGTCTGGAGGAAACCTTGCACCATCCCTACGGTGAAGCATGGTGGTGGCAGCATCATGCTGTGGGGGTGTTTTTCAGCGGCAGGAACTGGGAGACTAGTCAGGATCAAGGGAAAGATGAACTGAGCAAAGTACAGAGAGGTCCTTGATAAAAATCTATTTCGGACCTCAGACTGTGGCGAAGGTTCTCCTTCCAACAGGACTACGACCCTAAGCACACAACCAAGACAACACAGGAGTGGCTTCAGGACAAGTCCCTGAATGTCCTTGAGTGGCCCAGCCAGAGCCTGGACTTGAACTCGATCGAACGTCTCTAGAGAGACATGAAAATAGCTGTGCAGTGACGCTCCCCATCCAACCTGACAGTGCTTGAGAGGATCCGCAGAGAAGAATGGGAGAAACTCCCCAAATACAGGTGTGCCAAGCTTGTAGCATCATACCCAAAAATACTTAAGGCTCTAATCGCAGCCAAAGGTGCTTCAACAAAGTACTGAGTAAAGGGTCTGAGTACTGTAAATTTGATATTTCAGTTTTTCTTTTAATGTTTTTGCAAAAATGTATAAAAACTTGTTTTGCTTTGTCATTATCGGTTATTGTGTGTAGATTGATGAGGGACATTTAAAATTTCGAATAATTTTAGAATAAGGCTGTGAAGTTGATGTGGAAAAAGTCAAAGGGTCTGAATCCACTGTAGTTTGCTTACTTACTGTTGTCTTCTTCTCATTTCTACTTCTCATGTGTTTTTGTCCTCCCTCATGTGATTTGTAGTATTACATTGTTATCCGCGACGGCATTGTTGGGCTCAGAGCTCGCAAGAAAGGCATTTCACTCTACTTGTGACATAAAAAAACGTGAAACTTCAAACCTACCAGAATACACGGACCTCCTCCAAACTTCAGTCATAGTTTACTCCCAACAGTGTTCTCTACTGTTCTGTCTTCAACCCCCAACTCTGCCCCCTTACTCTAGGGGTTCAACCCTTCCCAACCGCCAGACAGAACATGTCAACACTTCCTCACTTTCTCACATGCACGCACGCACGCACACACACACACACACACACACACACACACACACACACACACACACACACACACACACACACACACACACACACACACACACACACACACACACACACACACACACACACACACACACACACACACACACACACACTTGTGTCAGAGTGCTTATTTGAGGTCCTCTGTGGACAGGAAATAATTAACCGAGAGTGAAAAGAAAATAACAGTTGGTTCAGGTAGCGACTGTTGCCTTCAGGTGATTACAGTCATACCGTTGTTGCTGTCCTCTTTTCCACCCATCTGTTTTAATGCTTCATGTCGAGTAAAAGCACCTAAACATACCACAGGGAAGCAAAAATAATGCGTCCTCACAGTTTTCGCTAGGCTACCACACGACACATGGATTATTTTATCAAGGTCCGTACCCTTTCTATTCCTAGAGTCCTGGAATCCTATGTTCGTCTGTAGATCTCCAAACAGACTGACGTCTGGACGTGCACATCGTCTCCTCACTCTTGGACCGACCCAGACACTTGCTGTGAGTGGTGACGAAACAGTCTGCGGGTGGGGACTCGACACTGTGGCGAGTTGTCAAAAGGCCCAGATGTACGGAGCAGCGGGGGTTCTTGCTAGGCTGAAATGACGAACGGCGCACACTCAGGGCCAGGAATGTTGCGGCCAACAACACAAGGCTTTCTAAATCATGTCTCCCTCTTTCTCTCTCTCTCTCTGAGACTGCACATGGGCCATTTTCAGTGTAGGAGTATGCTGCTGACATAATTTACCCCTGAGGTTGCTCATAAACACAGCAGAATGAGGTTAGAGAGGTAGAGAGAGGGGTTGGGGGGGGGGGGGTAATGAGCAACTAGAGTGATCTCTGAATTGGAGACAGACTTGGAGAAAATTGTAGGATAGTGATGATAGGCATGTATACAACCTTTACATCAGCTACTCTTGTATCTTGGTAACTGTGCCTTGCGGTGGATGCGTCACATGACCTGTCTCTTATACCTCCACAGCAGGCAAGCAGCTTGAGTTTCAGTGAATGGAAGTCAGAAGGAGCGCAGTGCCCTTGTCCTCCACGGAGGGCAGCATGGAGCAGCGTTTACCCCAGAGAGAGAGGCCAGATGTGGGACAGAGCAAAGCCAGGGACACAGTTACCAACCACACTGCTGGGAAAACAAATAAACACAAGGCTCAGGACTCTGCTTTATGGTCCGTACTGGAGCACAGAGGGTGAGGAGAAGAGATTGAAATGCAGAGTGGAGTGTGTGTGTGTGTGTGTGTGTGTGTGTGTGTGTGTGTGTGTGTGTGTGTGTGTGTGTGTGTGTGTGTGTGTGTGTGCATTAAGCACAGTATGAAAGCCAGGAGCCACCCATCCTGCCCTGTGACCAGATGCTGTGTGTGTGTGTGTTGGTTGTTCTAGCAGAAGATAGGCTGTAATGCCTAACAGATTCTCCAACTGGCACAAACAGCCAAATCGAATCTTGTAAAAGCAACAACTGTAAGCAAGAGTGTCGAAATATCAAGTCAATTTGGTGTGAAATATGAATTTGATGGGTGAGTTTTGTGTTTATTTGGGAAGGCAGTTGGACTACTTACGTTGGACTACTTCCCGTTCTCAACTATTTTATTTGGAAAGTGAATGGTTATAATTAAACTAAATAAACAACAAGCTATTTAAATGAGGGTGCCAGTGTGCTCATCGTGTGTAATGAGGATGCCGCTCTGGATTTGGGGTCAATTAGTCAATTTACAGACACTGGGAATTCTTGTGTTGTGTGTGTCTGTGTGTGTGTGTTTGTGTCTGTGTCTATGTGTGTCTGTGTTTGTACATTTATGTAAGTGTGTGTGTGTGTGTGTGTGTGTGTGTGTGTGTGTGTGTGTGTGTGTGTGTGTGTGTGTGTGTGTGTGTGTGTGTGTGTGTGTGTGTGTGTGTGTGTGTGTGTGTGTGTGGAATACCCTTAAGCTTATAATAAGAGGTGGCTTGGCTGGTTGAAGAGGGTGTGGTTGCTGCGGCCGTTGAATTAAAGAACGTAAAAAAGACGAGAAAAGGAGAAAAGAGAGGGGACAACTTTAAATGGCTGTGGTGCTATGTCTCTCAGAGTGGTGACATCAAGAGGAAGTAGAGCTGGTTATTGTATACTCCTTTATCTAACGTCCTCAACATGTGTCGAGACAGACACCACAGAACCAGCACCACTGACATACAGCTTCCATTACAGCTTGTCTAGGCATACAACTCCAATATGTGGAATTCTGAAGTATTGTCACCTTATGGCAGACGTTGCTTCATTGAGCTAGACATCTCTTGCTGATGTTAATAATTTGTCTAGGAGAATGATTTGAGTACAGGTAGTTTGAGTGTTAGCTTTGTGTCTGGCCAACGAGAGACATTCCAGGGAGCCCTGTGCATGCAGTGGGTCTGTGGTGGTACTGTAAATCCCAGAGGTTCAGAGGGGAAGTGCACCTTCATAACAGGCAGTGGAGCTTGAGGTGAAACCCAGCTCTCATGTTTATGGACAAAGAGTGACTCCTCCTCAGCTCTCCTCTCTGTGTGTTACAATAAGAGGGAGATAGAGGTCACAACCAACGGCCCAGACACAGAACACTCTCAGGGCGAGAAGATGCCCACAGGCGCAAACACACACACACACTCACATTAACAGCCGCAAACATGCACAGGTGCATACATGCACAGGTGCAAACATGCACAGGTGCATACATGCACGCTCACAGACAAAATCCTGTGGTTAATGGGTCTTAAGAGAGACAAGGTTCTAGTGTGGAACTGTGTTGACTCCTCCCCAGGCAGCCAGCGCCGTCAGGCGTTACAGCAGTAGGAATACGTCACAGAGGAAGGATGTCAGCAGTAGTCACCAGTGGGCAGGATATTTCCTAACGCGGTAATCAGTCTGCTGCGGGAAGTCACCCGTTACCCGGGAGATCAAACCTTTCCTCCTCTTTATAGGATAAACATGTTGAGTGATATCTATCTATCTATCTATCTATCTATCTATCTATCTATCTATCTATCTATCTATCTATCTATCTATCTATCTATCTATCTATCTATCTATCTATCTATCTATCTCTCTCTCTCTCTCTCTCTCTCTCTCTCTCTCTCTCTCTCACTCTCTGGAGGTTATGGAAAATGTGACACACATTGTTATTTTCTACAGTGTTATAAAACATTGGTGGAGAACGATTTGAAGTGTCTCCATCAACATCCTCTGCAGGAGGACGAGAAGGAGACAGAGAGAAAGAGAGAGTGGTGGGGGGGGCGCGCTTAGGTAATTGCAATGCTCCAGTCAGTGATCTCCAGGTTAGAGTGTGTGTGATAAGGATCTTAGGGCTGACCCTACGAAGCATTTGAATCCCTTTATGGGGGTGGGGGTGAGCTGCCCCCCGTTGGCTAGCGGAAGCGAGCGGTGCAGGACTGAGGGGTGTGAGGGTTTTGGACAGACACTTGAGCTAATGTGACCCGTCAGTTCTTTCTCCTGTTGCTCCGGAGATATAGGCTTCAGGGAAGTGTCTGGGGTCCACTGGCCCAGGGGGAGAAGGGGGAGGGTGAGAGGAGATTCCCAGTATAAGGGAGAAGCTTGAAGTGACTCTCCTTTACTCTTCTATTTATGAGAGAAAGAGGAGGAAGAGGAGCTGGGAGAGTCACGGCATTCATTTAGGATAGACACCGTTTTATTTTAGGCACTGTCTATGAGAGAGCATTGAAGCTGGGGTGCATGGTCACATTGGGCAGTACTCCAGAAATGGGTTCACTCTTTATTGAGAAGGTATCGATGGTAACCTTTGTCTCTGTGCCAGGTGTGCAGTACTGAATGTTTGTAGAAGGGACCTCCTCATTGCAACTCTGTTGTGGTGGGGTTCAATCTGGAGGTCATGATCTCTACACCCACATCATAACCACATCCGTCATCTTGTTAAAAGACATACTGTACACCTGTGTTGGAGTAGCAGAATTGTTTCATTCTAAATGAGAAGAACAGAAAAAAGAGAGAAAAGAATGAGGGGGTCTAATGAGTGAAGCAGTAATGTGTTTGCGGTCCATTAAAGTAAATTAAAGTCATGCTACCGTGTGGTGTCGTGCGTCAGGGGATTAGTGTGCGCATGCGCGTTTGTGTGCGTTGGTGCTCACGTGTGTATATCCAATTATGGATCAAAGACACCCATCATTCTTGCAGTGATATAAATGGCAGCTGTTTTACACATCCAGTGTGTCCATGTGGCCTGTGTGGGGGCGTATCAAGGGTTTGTGTGTGTGTACTTGTGTGTTTGTGTGTGCATTGTAGTATAAGTGTATTTGTGTTCCTTCACAGTAGAGTACCGTAGCCCGGGACCACTACCGTTCAGCATGATGGGTTCATAGAGGAGACAAGTGACTCACACACACGTGCACACACATCGATAAACACACGCACGCACACACATACATGCATAGTGTGTGTATTTGTGTAACACAGGTGGGGCAAGCATTTCGATGACCAGTCACTTCCTCCCAGAGGAAGTCATAAATGTGCCCGCTTGGCTTTAACTGCTCCTCTGCCCTGCTTCTAATGACTGCCATACTGCAATGGCCCAGAGAGAGAGAGAGAGAGAGAGAGAGAGAGAGAGAGAGACAGAGGGAGAGGGAGAGAGAGGGAGGGGCTGACAGAGAGGGAGAGAGAGAGACAGAGGGAGAGAGAGAGAGGGAGGGGCTGAGAGAGAGGGAGAGAGAGAGACAGAGGGAGAGGGGGGGGGGGCTGACAGAGAGAGAGACTGACTAGAGAAAGAAACAGAGGGAGGGAGAGAGGGAGGGGCTGAGAGAGAATGAGAGAGACCAAAGGGGGGAAAAGGGAGAATAGAGACTAGAAAGAGAGATAGAGGACACAGCTACATGCTGGGGGTGTTTTCCTTGTCTGGGAAGGAATGAAAGAAGGAAAGACCGCACAGTAGGAAAAGAGTGAAGTAGAGATGGAATTACTGAACAGAGGAGAGAGAGACTCATCTGAAGCGAGAAAAGGGGGTAGAAAGGGTTACTGTGGGAGTGTTCACATGCAGCTGCACCCAGCTGTTCTAAGAAGTACAGATAAAGGGCTTTTACAGTGGAGGGGTGGGCGGTTGCTCTCCAGGCCAAGGGAACAGGTCTGGCTTTCTCCCCAGAGGGAGTGCACCTGCGCTGGGCCGCAGGAGGAGAGAGAGGGCCCTGGGAGAACTAAGCCCTGGAGCTGAGTAGGGCCTGGGCTGACTGACTAGGGTTTAGCGGGGCTTCCCCATGTCATCACTGCTTTGGCTCTCTTGATTCCTCGCTGTTATTTATGGTTCAAATGTACAGTTAAAATGGCATGGCAGGAGAAGGGAGGGAACCAGAGTCGTGCGTGTGTGAGTAAACACAGCTGAGCTCTATAAGGCAGCCTTGGTGGCTTGGAATTCTGGTGGCCTCAGTGAGTGTGCACACGTGCGAGGTCGTACAGACACACATTTGTTTTACTATCCTCGTGGGCACCAAAACATTTTATTCCCATTCAAATCTATTTTTCCCAAACCCTTAACCCCAAACATAATCCTGAACCCTAACACTAACCTTAACCCTAACTCCAAACCCCTAAGCCAAAAATAGGTTCTCAGACACACACATTTTTTTTGTTGCACTGACTTTCTTGCACAGGCTCTATGCACACTCACTGGACTCCCTTGCACACTCACACATACTACACACACACACACACACACACACACACACACACACACACACACACACACACACACACACACACACACACACACACACACACACACACACACACACACACACACACACACACACACACACACACACACACACACACACACACACACACACACACACACACTATATAGGTCATTCTACAGTGGTGAAATTAGGGGTTGGAAACAAATTCAGATTTGTATCCTATTTTTCCAATTCTTTCAGCAAACGTCTTCCAACATACAGAATGTCAGGTCGACAAACAATATGTTCACCCCTTAAAATTTGTGGATTTGGCTGTGTGAACCACACCCGTTGCTTACAGGTGTATAAAATCGAGCACACAGACATGCAATCTCCGTAGACAAACATTGGCAGTTGAATAGTCTTACTCAACGATGCCACTTTTCCAACAAGTCAGTTCGTCAAATGTCTGCCCTGCTAGAGCTGCCCCAGTCAACTTTAAGTGACGTTTTTGTGAAGTGCAAATGTCTAAGAGCAACAACGCCTCAGCCGAAGGGGTAGGTCACAAGCTCACAGAACGGGGCCGATGAGTCCTGAAGTGCGTAGCTCCTAAAAATCGTCTGTTGCAACACTCAATATCTCTGCAATGTCAGCAAAATAACATGGAATAGGTTTCCATAGCCAAGCAGCCGCACACAAGCCTAAGATCACATGCCATGCACAATGCCATGTGTCAGCTGGAGTGGTGTAAAGCGGTGTAAATGAATTTTCTGGGGTGTTGTATCACATTTCATCATCTGGCAGTCCAACAGACGAATCTGGGTTTGGCAGATTCCAGGAGATTACTACCTACCCGAATGCATAGTGCCAACTGTAAAGTTTGGTGGAGGAGGATTAATGGTCTGGGGCTGTTGTCATGGTTTGGGCTAGGCCCCTTAGTTCCAGTGAAGGGAAATCTTAACACTACAGCACACAATGACATTCTAGACGATTCTGTGCTTCCAACTTTGTGGCAACAGTTTGGGGAAGGGCCCGTTTCTTTTTCAGCATGGCAATGCCCTAGCGCACAAAGCGAGGTTCATGCAGAAATGGTTTGTGGAGATTGGTGTGGAAGAACTTGACTAGCCTGCACAGAGCCTTGACCCCATCCCCCTCCACCCCACCTTTGGGATGAACTGGAACACCATCTGCAGGCCTAATCACCCAACATCAGTGCCGGACATCACTAATGCTCTTGTGGCTGAATGGAAGCAATTCCCCGCAGCAATGTTCCAACATCTAGTGGAAAGTCTTACCAGAAGAGTGGAGGCTTTTATAGCAGCAAAGGGGGAACAACTCCCTTTTAATGCCCATGATTTTGGAATGAGATGTTTTACGTACGAGCAGGTGTCCACATACTTTTGGTCATGTAGTATATGTACTACTCACACAGTCGAGATCATTTGGAGTAACCTTCTATTACATATTAAATTATATCTATTTTTTTATATTTTATATTTTATATTTTTTATACCAAATTTCACAAAATAGTGAAAACATGATTTTGAACCTGATTTTCAAAACCTTTAAATTTATAGAAATATTTGTACTGTTCTCAGTAAAATGTTCAATGTTGATATTATTAATCTTAAAGTAGTTGATTGATTGAATTACTTATGCATCCAATTAATTATGTTGTTAGATGTTTAAATTACCACTTTACCTATCATTATTTTTGGCAAAATAACAGGTGTTTCAGTGTCAAGTGTCATTCATAGAGATAAATGGAGGACTCTAGATTTATTTAACTTATTTTATTATAGACGTTGCCATTTAGGGCTTCCACCGTTTTAAATGTAGTCAACTATGTGGGGATTCCTATGGGTTGGGAGTGAGCAGCCAATGATCAGAGAGCATTGTCTTACTCAAATTGGGTTGCCTATGGTTTGTAAACCAAAGACTAAGGTAATATTCAAGAGCTAAGAGCAAGATTTATACCAAGACATTGGTCCCAAGATTCAGACCCGGACCCAGACCCAGACTCATTTGGCAAATCTGACCATAACTCTATCCTCCTGATTCCTGCTTACAAACAAAAACTCTAACAGGAAGTACCAGTGACATGCTAAATACGGAAGTGGTCCGATGAAGCGGATGCTAAGCTACAGGACTGTTTCGATAGCACAGAATGGAATATGTTCCAGGAGTCATCTGATGGCATTGAGGAGTTTAACACATCAATCAATTAATTAATAAGAGCATCGACGACATCTTCCATACAGTGATTGTACGCACAGTACATACCCCAACCAGAAGCCATGGATTACAGGCGACATCCTCATTGGGCTAAATGCTAGAGCTGCCGCCTTCAAGGTGCTTAAAAAAAATACTGCTACGCCATCCAATGAACCATCAAACAGGTAAAGCATCAATACAGGACCAAGATCGAATCCTAATACACCGGCTCTGATGCTCGTCAGATGTGGCATGGCTTGGTATCATGGAATACAAAGGGAAACCCAGCCATGAGCGGCCCAGTGATGCAAGCCTACCAGATGAGCTAAATGTCTTCAATGCTCGCTTTGAGGCAAGCAACGCTGTAGCATGCATAAGAGCACCAGCTGTTCTGGATGACTGTGTGATCACGCTCTCCGTAGCCGCTGTAAGACCTTTAAACAGGTTAACATTGACAAGGCCGCAGGGCCAGATGGATTACCAGGATGCGTACTCAGAGCATGTGCTGACCAGCTGGCAAGTGTCTTCACTAACATTTTCAACCTCTCCCTGACCCACTCTGTAATACGTACATATTTCAAGCAGACCACTGTAGTCCCTGTGCCTAAGAACACCATGGTAACCTGTCTAAATTACTATCGCCTTGTGGCACTCACATCTGTAGCCATGAAATTCTTAAAAAGGGTGGTCCTGGCTCCCAGACACTCTGGACCCACTCCAATTTGCATACCACCCCAACACACCCACAGGTAGTATGTCTGATCACCAATGACGATAAGACAGCCTAGAGGGAGGAGATCAGAGACCTGGAAGTGTGGTGCAAGGACAACAACCTCTCCCTCAACATCAGCAAGACAAAGGAGCTGATCGTGGACTACAGGAAATGGAGGGCAGAGCATGCCCCCATTCACATTGACGAGGCTGTAGGGGAGTGGGTTGAGAGCTTCAAGTTCCTCAGTGTCCACATCACTAAGGACCTATCATTGTCCAAACACACCGACACGGTTGTGTAGAGGGCAAGACGACGCCTCTGCCTCCTCAGAAGGCTGAAAAGGTTTGTCATGGGCCCTCAGATCCTCACAACGTTTGACAGCTGCACTATTGAGAACATCTTGACTGGCTGTATCACTTGGTATAGGAACTGCTTGGCATCTGACTGCAAGGCGCTACAGATGGTAGTGTGGGATCAAAAGGGTCCTGAACAGCTTCTTCCCCCAATGCAATTAGATTGCTGAAGAGTTAATCAAATTACTATTTACATTGACCCATTTTTTTCTTGCACTGACTTTCTTGCACAGGCTCTATTCACACTCACTGGACTCCCTCCCTCCACACACTCACACATACTACACTGTCACACATACACTACACACACACACACACGCACACGCACACGCACACGCGCACACACACACACACACACACACACACACACACACACACACACACACACACACACACACACACACACACACACACACACACACACACACACACACACACACACACACACACACACACACACACAATTCTGCTATTGTCTATCCTGATCAGGATATTATTAACTCTGTTGTATTCGGCACATGTGACAAGTACATTGTATTTAATTTATTTGAGACCATGAGAAGATAAATGCCCAGTGCAGTCAAAAACTAGATTTTCTTGTGTTTTATATATACAGTACTTCCACACCATGAGGTTGGAAAAATACTGTGAAATTATGGAAATGAATATAATGCTGTTTTAGTGTAAGAGCTATTTGAATAGATTGCCTGAAATTTCATCCTGTTTTGGTGGGATGGAGTTGTGGCCTGTCCGGTAAATTAGTCAATAGACCAATAAGAAAGAGACTTCCGAAAATTTCTGCCAATAACAGCTAGTTTTCAATTTTCCTCTCATCACTGAGACCACTCTCAGACAGTCCTAGTAAAATTCTTGCTTGAGAAATTGCTCTTTGCTAAGAAGCTATTTTTGTTTCTTTTTGTGAATTTTAGTTGAAAATCACAGTAAGGTACTTAATTGTTACCCATAAATTATTTGATATTGAGATTTTAAAAAACGGCTGCATTGGACCATTACAGACCAAATGTATGTGGTTTTGAGTGATCTCAAGACCAAGACCACAAGATCCAGAGTCCATGGGCCCGTAGTTCAATTGTAAGATACTCGAGAGTAAACTCGAATACAATACAGTAGAGCACAGTACAGCAGGGTAAAAAACAATAAAGTACAGAACATTAGATTGCAATAGACTAGAGTACAGTAATGTATAGGAGAGTACAGTAGAGTAGGGTACTTATTTGTTTTATGTTTATTTGTGTAACGGATCTCTTCTTCATCTGAGGAAGAGTAAGAAGGATCGGATCAATATGCAACGTGGTAAGTGTTTGTCATAATTTATTGACAGAACGCACAAAACAAAATAACAAAGTGAAATGGAAGAAACGAAACAGTTCTGTAAGGTGACATACACTAAACAGAAAAGAATTACCCTCCACCAAAATGGGGAAAACAGGCTACCTACGTATGATTCTCAATCAGAGACAGCGATCGACAGCTGCCTCTGATTGAGAACCATACCAGGCCAAACACAGAAATACAACATAGAAAAAAGAGCATAGACTACCCACCCCAACCAAACTAACACAAAGACCTAAAAAAGGAACTAAGGTCAGAACGTGACAATTTGGATCCCCATTAGCTTTTGCAGAAGCAGCAGCTACTCTTCCTGGGGTCCACAAAAAACACAACATGACAAGTAACAAAACACTTACAGACAAGGAAAGTCACACACAAAAAAATGTAATACATGCAATACAGCTAAAACATTGTGTATTAGAGTGTCTGTGTGTGTGTCTGTGTGTGTCCCCTAATTGTCCCCGCCGTTCCATGAGTTGTTTTTCAATCAGTAATTTAGCTGTTTGCTTGAGTAATTGGAGATGGAAGGGAGTTACATGCCATCATGGCTCTGTATAAAACACTGTGTTGGCCTGAATTCGTATTGGTCTTGGGGACTGTGAAGAGACCCCTGGTGACATGATAATTGACCATTTTTATTTATTTATTTATTTCACCTTTATTTAACCAGGTAGGCTAGTTGAGAACAAGTTCTCATTTACAACTGCGACCTGGCCAAGATAAAGCATAGCAGTGTGAACAGACAACACAGAGTTACACATGGAGTAAACAATTAACAAGTCAATAACACAGTAGAAAAAAAGGGGAGTCTATATACAATGTGTGCAAAAGGCATGAGGAGGTAGGCGAATAATTACAATATTGCAGATTAACACTGGATTGATAAATGATCATGTACAGGTAGAGATATTGGTGTGCAAAAGAGCAGAAAAGTAATTAAATAAAAACTGTGGGGATGAGGTAGGTGAAAATGGGTGGGCTATTTACCAATAGATTATGTACAGCTGCAGCGATCGGTTAGCTGCTCAGATAGCTGATGTTTGAAGTTGGTGAGGGAGATGAAGGTCTCCAACTTCAGCGATTTTTGCAGTTCGTTCCAGTCACAGGCAGCAGAGTACTGGAACGAAAGACGGCCGAATGAGGTGTTGGCTTTAGGGATGATCAGTGAGATACACCTGCTGGAGCGCGTGCTACGGATGGGTGTTGCCATCGTGACCAATGAACTGAGATAAGGCGGAGCTTTACCTAGCATGGCCTTGTAGACGACCTGGAGCCAGCGGGTCTTGCTTTAGTGACAAAACGGATGGCACTGTGATAAACTGCATCCAGTTTGCTGAGAAGAGTGTTGGAAGCAATTTTGTAGATGACATCGCCGAAGTCGAGGATCGGTAGGATAGTCAGTTTTACTAGGGTAAGCTTGGCAGCGTGAGTGAAGGAGGCTTTGTTACGGAATAGAAAGCCGACTCTTGATTTGATTTTCGATTGGAGATGTTTGATATGGGTCTGGAAGGAGAGTTTGCAGTCTAGCCAGACACCTAGGTACTTATAGGTGTCCACATTTTCAAGGTCGGAACCATCCAGTGTGGTGATGCTAGTCGGGCAAGCGGGTGCAGGCAGCGATCGGTTGAAAAGCATGCATTTGGTTTTACTAGCGTTTAAGAGCAGTTGGAGGCCACGGAAGGAGTGTTGTATGGCATTGAAGCTCGTTTGGAGGTTAGGTAGCACAGTGTCCAATGACGGGCCGAAAGTATATAGAATGGTGTCGTCTGCGTAGAGGTGGATCAGGGAATCGCCCGCAGCAAGAGCAACATCATTGATATATACAGAGAAAAGAGTCGGCCCGAGAATTGAACCCTGTGGCACCCCCAAAGAGACTGCCAGAGGACCGGACAGCATGCCCTCCGATTTGACACACTGAACTCTGTCTGCAAAGTAATTGGTGAACCAGGCAAGGCACTCATCCGAAAAACCGAGGCTACTGAGTCTGCCGATAAGAATATGGTGATTGACAGAGTCGAAAGCCTTGGCAAGGTCGATGAAGACGGCTGCACAGTACTGTCTTTTATCGATGGCGGTTATGGTGTCGTTTAGTACCTTGACAATGTTATACCTAGGAGTTTAGGTTCCTCAACTTGTTCAATGGTCACACCCTTTATGTACAACTCGAGTTGAGGTGTAGGTCTTAGAGAATGTTTTGAACCAAATACAATGCTTTTAGTTGTAGATGTATTTAAGACCAGTTTATTATTAATCTCCCATTCTGATACTGACTGTAAATCTTTATTTATTTATTTTAGTGAGCACACTGGCTTTTGGTGCTGACATGTTTAGTGAATATTTAATTTTATCTATATTTCTTGAACAGCATTGTTGATTATTAAGGGCTTGTAAGTAAGCATTTCACGCAATGAAATTGCAATGACATCCACATACATAAACAGTCTAGCTGTATGTAACAGTGGCAAACAATTTGTAAAATAGAGAAGCATAACAGCACAAGACAATTGCCCTGAGGGACACCACAATTTACATATCTGATGTTAAAAAAGCTTCCATGGAAGAATGCTCTCTGGGTTCTATTGTATGAATAACTATCCAACCATGTGATGGCAAGTGATGTAAAGCCATAGGAAGTGAGTTTTTTCAATATCAACTTATGATCAATAACGCCAAAGGCTGCACTGAAATGTGACAATACAACTCCAAATATCATCTTAATAATTGTGACCCACCACCTTAATTCGGTTTTATGTAGCAACATTTGACATGGTGTTTTTTACATTGGATAAAAGTAGAGGTTCATATTATATACTGTATCATACACTACAGTTTAGGAACAATGGGAAAGTAATTCTGCTTGAAAGTTGCTAAACTTGTAACCCCACTTTTGAGAAAATAGCCCTAGAATGTTTTGGGACATCTACTGGAGTGCTCTTCTTTATCTACACCCATTCAGCATCATCCACACCCTCTTAGTCTTAGCCCCACCCATCTCTTTAAGGATTCTCATGTGGGGCCTTGTGCTAAACAGAGTGAGCTAAACAATGAACCATAATCCCAACCCATACCACTGATTATCATAGCTACCCATCATGCATTAACCTCTTACATCTATGGGGGCGCTATTTCATTTTTGGATGAAAAACGTTCCCATTTTAAACAAGATATTTTGTCACAAAAAGATGCTCGACTATGCATATAATTGATAGCATTCGAAAGAAAACACTCTGACGTGTCCAGAAATACCAAGATATTCTCTGTGCGTGCCCTAGAACGTGAGCTTCAGGCAAAACCAAGATGAGATGGCATCCAGGAAATGACAAGGATTTTTGAGGCTCTGTTTTCCATTGTCTCCTTATATGGCTGTGAATGTGAGAGGAATGAGCCTGCCCTTTCTGTCGTTTCCCCAAGGTGTCTGCAGCATTGTGACGTATTTGTAGGCAGATCATTGGAAGATTGACCATAAGAGACCACATTTACCAGGTGTCCGCCCGGTGTCCTGCGCCGAAATTGGTGCGCAAAAGTCACCTGCCAGTATTTTTCCATGGGATACAGAGAGGAAAGCAAGCTTCCACGAACTGCATATCAATGAAGAGATATGTGAAAAAACACCTTGAGGATTGATTCCAAACAACGTTTGCCATGTTTCGGTCGATATTATGTAGTTAATCCGGAAAAAGTTTTACGTTGTAGGTGACTGAATTTTCGGTTCGTTTCGGTAGCCAGACGCAATGTAGAAAACGGAACGATTTCTCCTACACACAGACGCTTTCAGGAAAAACTGCGCATTTGGTATGTAATTGAGAGTCTCCTCATTGAAAACATCAGAAGCTCTTCAAAGGTAAATGATTTTATTTATTTGGTTATCTGGTTTTTGTGAAAATGTTGCGTGCTAAATGCTACTCAAAATGCTATGCTAGCTTTGCATACTCTTACACAAATTAGTAAATTTCTATGGTTCAAAAGCATATTTTGAAAATCTGAGATGACAGTGTTGTTAAGAAAAGGCTAAGCTTGAGAGCAGACACATTATTTTCATTTTATTTGCGATTTTCAGAAATCGTTAACGTTGCGTTATGCTAATGAGCCTGAGGCTTTAGTCACAAACCCGGATCCGGGATGGGGAGTTTCAAGAAGTTAATCTGCAGGTAGCTAAAGCTCACCAACTAGGTTCTTAGCTAGCTAGCTAACAGTATGCTTCAAATTGCAATGAAAATGTCTTTGAAATACATAGAAACGTATAAATCTGAAAATGTAGCTAGACTCCTACCCGTATGCATTGATGAATGCTTCTCCCTCTCTGTCATGGATGCCATGGTTGCCCTGAGTTTGAAGATGTCATCCAGAGACAGGTGTTTTATACAACAGCCTTACGTGTTCTCTTTTTGAGTCCCTCCACATTTACAATCATTCTCTGCTTCCACAGGGCATTCCATGGATTTCAAAACTCTGTCAACTTCTTCTATGACAACAACACTTTGATTGCCGTTTCTTCCACATCACTGTCATCAGAAGACTCTACAATGTCTGGTTCAATTATTATTATTTTTGAACCTAAATCAGGGATTTCCTCATCGTCTGATTCGTGTGCATGATCGTCCTCCAGAAAGTAGTCCATCACAAATTTGTCTCACTGATCTTTGCCGATAGCGCCTGTTAAATTCAGGGCAGCAATGTGGACAACAGAAGCCACAATTTTGCAGTTATTTTTTCTATAAAAAAAGTAACGGTAGCAAGGATGATCTACACATACTGAGCAGCTCATGTTATAGACAGAAGCATGTTACGTGGCAGACCAATCTGAACTCATCTCTCGACATGTCCAGCCCATCCATTATCTCAGCCAATCATGGCGAGCAGGAAGGTTCCCGTCTTTTTCCGTGGCTAAGCCAACTAGGTTTGTAATTTAACAATTGTATTCATATTTACATATTGCATATATGTTTGTTATTAAGGCACATGTTCCATAAGGTATTTCTGAGAGAAAAAGAATTATAGAAAATAATAAGAATTACGTAAATGCCTCTTGTAACGATGTACGCTGAGAGTCGGAAAGCAAGATCAGGGAGTGAATACATTAAATAAATAAAAGAACAAAACAAGAAACACAAACAGTGCACTGACATAAAAAAAGCTACAATGACGACTGGGGAAGAAACCAAAGGGGGTGACATATAAAGGGCAGGTAATCAAGGAGGTGATGGAGTCCAGGTGAGTGTCTCAGGTGCGCGTAACGATGGTGACAGGTGTGCGCCTAGCATCTTGAAATGGGTGACTTATAATAAAACAAAATTAACCAATGATCAGTGCAGTACAAGTTGAGTGCCCTTCACTATATGCATGCTGAAAGTCACTGTTTCATTTGTTCTCTGAAAAATAGCATTGTATGTAGCATTGTAACCCCCTAAATCCGTAAACATGAGCATCCTCATAGAAACATGGACATCCTTCATAGTTGAAGTCGGAAGTTTGCATACACCTTAGCCAAATACATTTAAACTCAGTTTTTAACATTCCCTGTCTTAGGTAAGTTAGGATCACCACTTTATTGTAAGAATGTGAAATGTCAGAATAATGGTAGAGAGAATGTTTTATTTATTTCATCACATTGCTAGTGGTTCAGAAGTTTACATACACTCAATTAGTATTTGGTAGCATTTCCTTTAAATTGTTTAACTTGGGTCAAACGTTTTGGGTAGCCTTCCACACGCTTCCCACAGTTAGTTGAATTTTGGACCATTTCTCCAGGCGGAGCTGGTGTAACTGAGTCAGGATTGTAGGCCTCCTTGCTCGCACACGCTTTTTCAGTTCTGCCCACAAATTTTCTCTGGGATTGAGGTCAGGGCTTTGTGATGGCCACTCCAATACCTTGACTATGTTGTTTATTTAAGCCATTTTGCCACAACTTTGGAAGTATACTTGGTGTCATTGTCCATTTGGAAGACCCATTTGCAACCAAGCTTTAACTTCCTGACTGATGTCTTTTTATTTTTATTTTACCAGGCAGTTAAGAACAAATTCTTATTTTCAATGACGGGAACAGTGGGTTAACTGCCTGTTCAGGGGCAGAACGACAGATTTGTACCTTGTCAGCTCGGGGGTTTGAACTCGCAACCTTCCGGTTACTAGTCCAACGCTCTAACCACTAGGCTACCCCGCCTCCCCAATATATCCACGTAATTTTCATCATCATGCCATCTATTTTGTGAAGTGCACCAGTCCCTCCTGTAGCAAAGCACCCCGCACAATATGATCCTGACACCCCGTGTTTCACGGTTTGAGATGGTGTTCTTCGGCTTGCAAGCATCCCCCTTCAACTATACCATCCCGACCAACTTGCCCTTCAAATACACATCTGCTGTCTTCAACCAGGATCTCAGCGATCACTGCCTAATGAGGCACAGAATCATTTCAGTAAGCAGGCCTTTCTAATCATCCTGGCCTTGGTTTCCTGGAAGAAAATTATCATTAATTACAAATAATTTATAGTCTGCAAGACATCCAAACAGATGTATTTGACTAACTAACCTCATCCCGTCAGTAGAGGATGCCTGGTTGTTCTTTACAAGCTTTCCTCACCATCTTAAATAAGCATGCCCCTTTAAAAAATGTAGAACTAAGAACAGATATAGCCCCTTGTTCACTCCTGACTTGACTGCCCTTGACCAGCACAGAAACATCCTGTTGCATACTGCATTAGCATTGAATAGCCCCCTCGATATGCACTGAGACTAGGAAACACTATCACCACCGATAAATCCTTGTTAATCAAGAATTTCGTTAAGCATTTCTCTACGGCTGGCCATGCTTTCCACCTGCTTTCCATGCCTCTTAAGGATCCGCCCCTTTTTAAAATTTTCACCTGAAATGACATACCCAAATCTAACTGCCTGTAGTTCAGGCCCTGAAGCAAGGATATGCATATTTTTGGTACAATTTGAAAGGAAACACATTGACGTTTGTGGAAATGTGAAAGGAATGTATGAGAATAACACACAATAGATCTGGTAAAAGATAATGCAAAGAAAAAGCCAACCGTTCTTTTGTATTTTTTTTGTACCATCATCTTTGAAATGCAAGACAAACGCAATAATGTATAATTCCAGCCCAAGTGCAATATAAATGTTAGTGTATGCGCAACCTTTTAGACTGATCCAATGAGCCATTGTATTTCTGTTCAAAATGTTATATCAAGACTGCCCAAATATGCCTAATTTGTTTATTCATAACTTTTTATGTTCAAAATTGTGCACTCTCCTCAAACAATACACTCAAACACTGTAATAGCTACTGCAAATTGGACAGTGCAGTTATATTAACAATAATTTAAGCTTTCTGACAATATCAGATATGTCTATGTCCTGGGAAATGTTCTTTTTGCTTACAATCTCATGCTAATCGCATTAGCCTACTTTAGCTCAACCGTCCTGTGGAAGGGACACTGATCCCGAAGAAGCTTCGACAGAAGTTTAAAAATGAACAAAAGTCCTGATTATGTCGGTATATTTCAATGTAATAATAAAACAAGTCAAGATGTTCTATTGAAATAATAGTGTTAAAAATGTTAAGAAAATTAGTAATTGCTTTATTTTAATTTTATGAAATGCCCTTATCCAGAGCGACATGCAGGAGCAATTAGGGTTACGTAACCAAGAGCACATCAACAGAGCTTTCGGCTTAGGGATTTGAATCGGTGACCTTTCGGTTGCTGTTCCAATGTTCTTAACCACCAGTTCAGCTGTTCATTCACCCGCACTGGCACGCTTTTAAGTAGAGTTTTGGGGGTGAGGCTGTATTTTGCACCACTTCTATAGAATCACCCCATATAGACTGCACACTAATGATACGGGGGTCAGCTGTTCATTCACCCGCACTGGCATGCAATTGCTAATAACCCATCCGCAGGCGCCCGACTGTAGGTGGTCAAGTGAAAATCTGAGGCCCGCACCAGACCCTAACCCGTAAATATAGAACATGCGCGGCGGTACAATCAAACATGCAAGAACAGTTTCATGACACGGGGTGCAGGATTTTTTTATACAAACGTCTCTGCTTATAATTCTCCGACATTTTTGTTGGCTATTTGTTAGTCAACTTGTCTATAAGATACATGCAGTCTCTCTTCTGTCACAAACCCTTGCTCACCAGGAAATACAGTGGCAAGAAAAGTATGTGAACCCTTTGGAATTACCTGGATCTCTGCATGCATTTTGCATACCATTTGATCTGATCTTCATCTATGTCACAGCAATAGACAAACTTAAACTAATGACACACAAATGATTGTATTTTTCTTGTCTATATTAAATACGTCATTTAAACATTCACAGTGTAGATTGGAAAAAGTATGGGAACCCCTAGGCTAATGACTTCTCCAAAAGCTAATTGGAGTCAGGAGTCAACTAACCTGGAGTCGAATCAATGAGACGAGATGGGAGATTTTGGTTAAAGCTGCCTTACCCCATAATTTTTGGGGAGTTTGCTATTCACAAGAAGCAATTGCCTGAGAAGAACCATGCCTCGAACAAAAGAGATCTCAGAAGACCTAAGATTAAGAATTGTTGCCTTGCATATATATATATATTAAGAAGATTCCTAGTGTCAGCTAAAGACTTACAGAAATCTCTGTAAGATAATAACATCTCTGTTGACGAGTCTACAAACGTAACAATAAACAAGAATGGTGTTCATGGGAGGACACCGCGGAAGAAGCCATGCTGTCCAATTTTTTTTTCTGCACGTCTGAAGTTTGAAAAAGAGCACCTGGATTTTCCACAGTGCTACTGGCAAAATGTTCTGTGGACAGATGAAAGTTGTGTTGTTCGGAAGGAACTCACAACGCTATGTTTGGAGAAAAAAGGCACAGCACAGCAACATCAAAACCTCATACCAATTGTAAACTATGGTGGAGGGAGCATCATGGTTTGGGGGCTGCTTTGCTGCCTCAGGGCCTGGACAGCTTGCTATCATCAATGGAAAAAGGAATTACCAAGTTCATCAAGACGTTTTGCAGGAGAATGTAAGGCTATCAATTGTAGCTCAACAGAAGTTAGGCAATGCAACAGCACAACAACCCAAAAGACAGAAGTAAATCAGCAACAGAATGATTTGAACAGAAGTACACCTTCTGGAGTGGCCCAGTCAGTCCTGACCTCAACCCGATTGAGATGCTGTGGCATGACCTCAAGAGAGCGGTACACACCAGGCATCCCAAGAGCATTGTGGAACTGAAACAGTTTTGTAAAGAGGAATGGTCCAAATTCCTCCTGACCATTGTGCAGGTCTGATCCGCAACTACGGAAAACGTTTGGTTGAGGTTATTGCTGCCAAAGGAGGGTCAACCTGTTATTAAATGCACAATTATAATTGTTTGTGTGTTATTAGTTTAAGCAGACTGTGTTTGTCTATTGTTGTGACTTAGATGAAGATCAGATAAAATTTAATTACCAATTTATGCAGAAATCCAGGTCATTCGAAATGGTTCAAATACTTTTCCTTCCCACTGTATGTCATACATCGATAGAATGAATGCTTCAATTTAGTTGACATCTGTAGTTTTCTATTTCATCTCTGCTTCTCTTGCAAAGCAAAGACATTTTAAGGACCAGGGAGAAAATGCTATAAAAAATATACAAAAACAGGAAAGATCAGCTTGAAAGGTTTTAAGGGAATTTAATAAATGAACATAGTTATAAATCATTTGTACACTGCAAATTGACATTAAGATTACCAAACAGATATAGTATTTGACAAAAACAGAATCATTTCAAACCTTGGTTACATTGGGATTACGATTACATATGCATCTCTATTTATGTGTGGGAATACTTGGGAACAGACTTCCTAAAGAAAAATCCTGTTGAGCTGATTTTCTGGTGATTTTACAGTATTTCCTTACAGTATTTTCCTTAAAAAATGAGTATTATTTTGTTATTATTGATTTTGTCATATAACCTGAGTGCCAAATAGAATCACACATGGACTGAATTTGGGGAACCCTGCAATAGACTAACAGGGGCAGAGGTTTGCGGTGTCTATTTGTTTACAGTAGAGCTAAACCCATTACGCTGTAGCGAAGGCCATAGCGTAGGGGATTTCACCCACTGTCTGCAGCACTGAGATGGAAACACCCATTCTGCTTCTCTGTCCACTGTGACTCTGATGTGCTTTGGCATAGGCCATACAAAAATCTATATTTTTTATTGCCACACACCAGATAGGTGCAGTGAAATGTGTTGTTTTACAGGGTCAACCATAGTAGTACAGCACCCCTGGAGGAAATTAGTGTTAAGTGCCTTGCTCAAGGACACATCGGCAGATTTTTAAACTTGTCGGCTTGATGAGCTGAAGAGGTGAGCTTTATAACTCCTTTCATAGTGAGCTAGGGAAATTTAGTCGGGGGGGGGGGTGGGAGAATAGAGGAGAAGTGAGGAGAAGAGAGGAGGTGAGGGGAGGGGAGGGGAGGTGAGGGGAGGCGAGGGGAGAAAAGAGAAGAGGAGGGGAGGGGAGAAAAGAGAAGAGGAGGGGAGGGGAGAACAGAGAAGAGGAGGGGAGGGGAGAAAAGAGAAGAGGGGAGAGGAGCAGGTGTTGGCAGCACTGAGAGCGTTCCTGATGTCTCTCCTGTCAGGCTCCAGTCAGTTACAGTAGTATAATGTATGTATTGTGGACACACTCAGTTGAACCTTTTAAGGATGACTCAGGACGGTGGCATTATGAAAGCCCCCATTCACATGGCAGGCCTATAGCACAGGTGTGGAATGGATGGGGTGGCGGTACGAGGGTAAGTGGATTATACCAACAAGTTCTCAAAGTTTCACTTTGAAGTTCTACGTATGATGGATGAACGTCTATTTTTGACGCATTCATTCCGAGTGGTTAAGGTTAGGGCTATGGTTTGGGGAAAGCTTCATGAGCATTGATGATATCCCAAAATGTTTTGTACGTCAGCCATCAAGTTTGCAAGCTATTTATCTTTCAAAACACAGAAATACAAACCAAAAGATTGTTTTGGGGTGTAATTTTCCTTTAAAGACAACTTGTTATTTCAATTATTTTCTTGCTAGAGCATTGTGTGCCATGGTGTAGCGGTCATAGCAGCGCACTTTGTTCTGAGCAGTGTGCTTTGACGCCGAGCATCATGAGTTTGCGCCAGTGCTGGGCAATAGTTGTTCTTTTTTATAGGCATTCTCAGGACCTTTTCAAAACGAAGTCTATTTCTAGTGAACAGCCTGGATTATACACACACACATTATACACTATAGGTGCCTATGGAAGAGCCAGGACAATAGGAGCCTAGAAGCCAGCAGGCCCAGGAGAGAGAGAGAGAGAGAGAGAGAGAGAGAGAGAGAGATGTCCCACATTCAACAGTAATTAGATCCATGTCTTTACCCTGCACTCACTGCCCAGTCAGACAGTGCTGCCTTTGTACAACACACACACACATACACACACACACACACACACACACGCACGCACGCACGCACGCACACCGTTTCTGTCTCTGTGTTATGTGTTCGATATGAATAACAGGGACAAAGTGATCAAGAGGTACAGTAGTGAGGGTAGCTAGAGTGAGGGTAGATAGGGAGAATTACCATAACAGTAAAATGAAGAATCAGAGATAAAGAGATTAAAAAGTAGGAGACAGGAGAGACTGAATAGAATCCAAACACTCATCAATGGACAATGTGTTCTCCTCAGTGGATCAGCTTTGCTCACTCACATCCATAGCAGCTGGTACAGCACAAGGACAATGGCATCTGACATCTCAGTGTATGAAACGGGTGTGTGTGTTTCGGTCTATGCGTGTGCATTCCCTTTGTGTGTGTGTGTGTGTGTGTGTGTGTGTGTGTGTGTGTGTGTGTGTGTGTGTGTGTGTGTGTGTGTGTGTGTGTGTGTGTGTGTGTGTGTGTGTGTGTGTGTGTGTGTGTGTGTGTGTGTGTGTGTGTGTGGACTGGAGGCCTTGGCAGAGATGTGTCCTTGGCAGTACAGCCAAAGCTGCTCAGAGTTCAGAGGTGGTCTGTCTGATAAAGAGCTGTTGAGTGGGGAGCAGGGTGATGGGGTGCTAGAGAGGGTTGGTTGGTGGGCTTAGGTCATCAGGCCCTGTCCTGATCACAACTGAAAAGAGGAGGGGAGGAGAGGGATGGGAGGGAGGGAGGAGGGAGGGAGGGAAGAGTAAATTAGATCATAGTGGAGTTCTCTGTGATCCAACTGAGAAACATGTGACTTCCTATCGACTCAGAGACACACAGGGATGGAAAACACATGCACTGGTCGTGTAGCAGACACATTTTCCAAAGTGACTTTGACAACATTGACAGAGACACATAATATTCAGAACATGTAGAACAACCTCTCTTTCGTATCGTTTGAGATCCCCAAAGATTGGAAAGCTGCCGCGGTCATCCCTCTTTTCAAAGGGGAAGACACTCTAGACCCAAACTGTTACAGACCTATATCCATCCTGCCCTGCCTTTCTAAAATCTTGTAAATGAGAACTTGTTCTCAACTGGCTTACCTGGTTGAATAAAGGTGAAATTAAAAAACATTTAAAATTAAAGATAACTGCCATCAAAATGCGGTGGGGTTTGCTTTGCGGCCTCTGGTACTGGGAGCCTTGAATGTGCACAAGGCATCATGACATCTTCAGATTATCAGGTGTTTTTGTAGTCCAATGTTTAACCCAGTGTCTAAAAACTGGGTCTCCATTGAAGGTTGTGGGTCTTCTCAGCAGGACAACAACCCCAAACACACATCCAAAATCACCAAGGAATGGTTTAAGAAGAGATGCTGGATTGTTCTTGAGTGGCCAGCGAAGAGTCCAGATCTGAAACGAACTAAACCTATGGCGAGCTCTGAAAACAGAAGTTGGTGGAGGGCATCCCTTCAATATTGAGGAATCAGAGCAGTTTGCTGCTGAAAAGTGGGCCAAATTGTCAGTAGAAAGGTGCAGCAAGCTACAATAAGCATTTGTCTGTAGTTTTCTTGGCCAAAGGTTGTGACACCAAGTACTAGCTGCCATTACATTTGTCCATGCCATTTGTCTTTATTTTCTAATTGAACATTGTAAACTTAAGTTTACAAAAATGTATTTGGTTGTGCAAAGTTTTAATCCAATAAAAAGATGTGGTTACCTCACTTTTTATTTTTACATTTCAACTTATTTGAGAAGAAATAGGGAATTATTTAAGAAAAAGTGCAAAAGGGTGCCAATATATTTGTCCACAACTGTATGTGTGCATATGTGGTGTGATCCAGATGAGAGGAGGAGAGGAGGAGAGGAGAGATGCGTCTCTGGGGTTCGGAGAGGAAGAGAGAGAAAAGGGTATTGTAAAGCTATCAGCACCTGTCAGCACCACATGCTGTAGCACCAGCACCACATGCATCTCTCAATCATAGGGCTGTAGCACCAGCACCACATGCATCTCTCAATCATAGGGCTGTAGCACCAGCACCACATGCTGTAGCACCAGCACCTCATGCATCTCTCAATCATAGGGCTGTAGCACCAGCACCACATGCATCTCTCAATCATAGGGCTGTAGCACCAGCACCACACGCATCTCTCAATCATTGGGCTGTAGCACCAGAACCACATGCATCTCTCAATCATAGGGCTGTAGCACCAGCACCACATGCATCTCTCAATCATCGGGCTGTAGCACCAGCACCACATGCATCTCTCAATCATAGGGCTGTAGCACCAGCACCACATGCATCTCTCAATCATAGGGCTGTAGCACCAGCAACACCACATGCATCTCTCAATCATTGGGCTGTAGCACCAGAACCACATGCATCTCTCAATCATAGGGCTGTAGCACCAGCACCACATGCATCTCTCAATCATAGGGCTGTAGCACCAGCACCACATGCATCTCTCAATCATAGGGCTGTAGCACCAGCACCACACGCATCTCTCAATCATTGGGCTGTAGCACCAAATCAAATCAAATCAAATTTATTTATATAGCCCTTCGTACATCAGCTGATATCTCAAAGTGCTGTACAGAAACCCAGCCTAAAACCCCAAACAGCAAGCAATGCAGGTGTAGAAGCACGGTGGCTAGGAAAAACTCCCTAGAAAAGCCAAAACCTAGGAAGAAACCTAGAGAGGAACCAGGCTATGTGGGGTGGCCAGTCCTCTTCTGGCTGTGCCGGGTAGAGATTATAACAGAACATGGCCAAGATGTTCAAATGTTCATAAATGACCAGCATGGTCGAATAATAATAAGGCAGAACAGTTGAAACTGGAGCAGCAGCACGGCCAGGTGGACTGGGGACAGCAAGGAGTCATCATGTCAAGTAGTCCTGGGGCATGGTCCTAGGGCCGCGGTTCAGTTGAAACTGGAGCAGCAGCACGGCCAGGTGGACTGGGGCAGCAAGGAGTCATCATGTCAGGTAGTCCTGGGGCATGGTCCTAGGGCTCAGGTCCTCCGAGAGAGAGAAGGAGAGAATTAGAGAAAGCACACTTAGATTCACACAGGACACCGAATTGGACAGGAGAAGTACTCCAGATATAACAAACTGACCCCAGCCCCCCGACACATAAACCACATAAAGCACCAGAACCACATGCATCTCTCAATCATAGGGCTGTACCACCAGCACCACATGCATCTCTCAATCATAGGGCTGTAGCACCAGCACCACATGCATCTCACAATCATAGGGCTGTAGCACCAGCACCACATGCATCTCTCAATCATAGGGCTGTAGCACCAGCACCACATGCATCTCTCAATCATAGGGCTGTAGCACCAGCACCACATGCATCTCTCAATCATAGGGCTGTAGCACCAGAACCACATGCATCTCTCAATCATAGGGCTGTACCACCAGCACCACATGCATCTCACAATCATAGGGCTGTAGCACCAGCACCACATGCATCTCTCAATCATAGGGCTGTACCACCAGCACCACATGCATCTCACAATCATAGGGCTGTAGGAACAGAACCACATGCATCTCTCAATCATAGGGCTGTACCACCAGCACGACATGCATCTCTCAATCATAGGGCTGTAGCACCAGCACCACATGCATCTCTCAATCATAGGGCTGTAGCACCAGAACCACATGCATATCTCAATCATAAGGCTGTAGCACCAGAACCACATGCATATCTCAATCATAGGGCTGTAGCACCAGCACCACATGCATCTCTCAATCATAGGGCTGTAGCACCAGCACCACATGCATCTCTCAATCATAGGGCTGTAGCACCAGAATCACATGCATCTCTCAATCATAAGGCTGTAGCACCAGCACCACATGCATCTCTCAATCATAAGGCTGTAGCACCAGAACCACATGCATCTCTCAATCATAGGGCTGTAGCACCAGCACCACATGCATCTCTCAATCATAGGGCTGTAGCACCAGAACCACATGCATATCTCAATCATAGGGCTGTAGCACCAGCACCACATGCATCTCACAATCATAAGGCTGTAGCACCAGAACCACATGCATATCTCAATCATAGGGCTGTAGCACCAGAACCACATGCATCTCTCAATCATAGGGCTGTAGCACCAGCACCAGCACCACATGCATATCTCAATCATAGGGCTGTAGCACCAGCACCACATGCATCTCTCAATCATAAGGCTGTAGCACCAGAACCACATGCATCTCTCAATCATTTGTCTGTAGCACCAGCACCACATGCATCTCTCAAACATAGGGCTGTAGCACCAGCACCACATGCATCTCTCAATCATAGGGCTGTACCACCAGCACCACATGCATATCTCAATCATAGGGCTGTAGCACCAGCACCACATGCATCTCTCAATCATAGGGCTGTAGCACCAACACCACATGCATATCTCAATCATAGGGCTGTACCACCAGCACCACATGCATCTCTCAATCAATCATAGGGCTGTAGCACCAGCACCACATGCATCTATAAATCACAAGGCTGTAGCACCAGCACCACATGCATCTCTCAATCATAGGGCTGTACCACCAGCACCACATGCATCTCTCAATCATAGGGCTGTAGCACCAGCACCACATGCATCTATAAATCACAAGGCTGTAGCACCAGCACCGCATGCATCTCTCAATCATAGAGCTGTACCACCAGCACCACATGCATATCTCAATCATAGGGCTGTAGCACCAGCACCACATGCATCTCTCAATCATAGGGCTGTAGCACCAGAACCACATGCATCTCTCAATCATAGGGCTGTAGCACCAGAACCACATGCATATCTCAATCATAGGGCTGTAGCACCAGCACCACATGCATCTCACAATCATAAGGCTGTAGCACCAGAACCACATGCATATCTCAATCATAGGGCTGTAGCACCAGAACCACATGCATCTCTCAATCATAGGGCTGTAGCACCAGCACCAGCACCACATGCATATCTCAATCATAGGGCTGTAGCACCAGCACCACATGCATCTCTCAATCATAAGGCTGTAGCACCAGAACCACATGCATCTCTCAATCATTTGCTGTAGCACCAGCACCACATGCATCTCTCAAACATAGG